>NC_051156.1:156689032-156792686 GCF_013339745.2 Dermacentor silvarum
GGACTGCTCCGCCTAATACTGCTGCGGTGTTCGCGATGTTCCACGCTCGCCGCCCTTCAACACCAGGCCGTCCAGAAGGCCCAACAGGTGGCTGGCGAAGCTCCGACTCCCCGTCCCCCATGGGCGGGAGCCACGCGGGTCCGGCTCCCGTAAGTGGTGCAGGTCACTTCAGGATCAGGAAATTTAATAAAGTTAATTCTCTCTCTCTCTCGCCGCCGGTCCTACCGCCCCTATGGTCACCTTAAGGCGACGCTCATTCAGCGCACTAGTATAACGGAGGAGCATCGATTACAGCAAATCTTACATTGGACGATCTCGGCGACCGCAAACCTATTGACTTACTGTGTCGCATGCAAGCCTTGGCTGGAGACCTGGCTCCTTCAACCGACAGCTCACTTCTGCGCGAACTTTTCCTGCAGTAGCTTTAACCTCGACACTGGAATCTTCGGCTCAGTTGGCCAACATAGATGTAGGTTTTCCCTCCGTGGCCACAGCTCATCGCCCTCCTGACCCTCCGTCCAATGACGCAGCTGCTGGCGACAGCTATGGAAGCTAACGAGGAAGCTAACTGGAAGCTAACGAGGAAGTTAACTGGAAGCTAACGAGGATCTCACCCGGCAGGTATGGCGACCTCGCCGCTCCAGCTCCAGTCACTCTGGACGCCGTTCTCCGCCTACCGTTACGCTTTGCTGGTACCACCGTTGCAGCGACTCTCGCGCAAACCAGTGCCGCCAGCCCTGCTCCTACGCGGGAAACGGTCGGGCCGAACACTGACAACAACCGCTGTTCCCGGCCCCAGATCCATTGCCTAATCCAGGTCACCGACCGTGTCACTAAAGTCCGCTATCTCGTCGACACTCGCGCCTAGATCTGCGTCCTTGCTCGCGCCGGATCGCACCGGAGATCTGCGTGCACCTCGCGTCGGATCGTCTGGCTGGTCGCCAAAAAGGAGTTTGAAACACATGCTTGATCTTGTCAGCATTTGTCCTTCCGCTAGTCTTTGGGCCTCGCCACTCCATATGGTGCCAAAGAAGGCCAGTGAGTGGCGCCCATGCTGTGATTACCCTTGCTCTCAACAAACCCACTGTCCTGGACCGGTAGCCAATTTCCAAATCCAGGATTTAACGTCGGCACTGCACGGCTGCACCATATTCAGCAAGGTCGGACCCTGGTGGAAGTCTACCACCAGATTCCTGTGGAACACTCTGATATTCTTAAGACCGCCATAATACCACCCTTCGGACTGTTCGAACATCTTCGTTTGCCTTTCGGTCTTCATAATACGGCCCAGATCTTTCAGCGTATCGTCACCAGGTTTTACGTGAGCTTGACTTGCTGCTTTGCATATCTTGACGACATTCTCGTCTTCAGCACCAACACACGAAGCTCACAAGCTCCACCTACGTCAAGTGCTCGCAAGACTCGGCAAATATGGTCTTGTCGTTAAGGTTGGAAGAGCGAGTTGGTGTTACGGAGTTGGATTTTCTCGGCCATTCGTCGAACGCGACACTGCATTCGTTCACTCCCGACCTGTGTTACAGCCATTCATGAGTTTCCACGACCATCCACCACCAGCCAACTGCGCGAGTTTCTCAGCCTCGCCAACCATCACCGACGCTTCATTCCTCACTCCACCAATATACTGCAACCTTCCAATGACCTTCTCTCGGGCCTCAAGACACCGAATACTCCTGTACCCCGGAACGACACCACTGACCGCGCGTTTAGAGACATCAAAGAAACCATTGCGGGCGCGACGCCCTTCGTCCACCGCAATTGCAACGCCCCAATATCCGTCATGTTTGCACATCGGACACCGCTGTCGGCGCAGTCTTGCAGTAGTTCATTGCTGGTGCTTGGCAGCCCATCACCTTCTTTTCCAAGAAGCTTGCGCCCCCTGAGCGCCGCTATAGCACCTTCGGTCGATAATTGCTGGCCATCTGTTTGGCTGTAAAACACTTGCGACATTTTCGCGAGGGACGCCCCTTTCATGTCCTTAATGACCATAAATCACTGACGCCCGCCCTAGCGTCCAGCAGCACCTCCTACGCTCCCCGCGATATCAGACAGCCCACCTGTATTTCTGACTCGTACATCAGCGACATTCGTCACGTCAGTGGAAACTGCAACATCATTGCCGACGCACTTTCTCACGCCGTCATTTATGCGACACACCCCGGCCGACCGGTCATCGAATTCACGGCCATGACTGCCGTCCAGACTATCGACGCCGACCTCCAGCTGCTTCGCACGAGCGGCTCCTCTCTAGCGTTTTAAGATGTCTTGCTCTCTGACTGCGACGTGCCCCTCGTTCGTGATACGTCGGTCGGACGTCCTCGTCCCTATTTACCTCGCCCATACCGCCCGACCGTCTTTGATGCCCTCCATTCTCTGGCTCATCCTGGCATTCGCGCAACACAGTGACTCGTCACTTCTCGTTTCGTGTGGCCTAGTATCAACGTAGACGTTCGTCGCTGGTCACGCACGTGCCTCAACCGCCAACACTCTCAATCGCCACACTGCGACTCTCCCGCTTCGGTCATATGAACGTCGATATTGTCGGCCCCCTACGTCCCTGCGGGACCCATCGCTATCTGTTAACCTGTATTGACAGGTTCACCAAATGCCCCTACTGTATATAACGGTGGAGTCGACAGCTCGAGCACTCATCACTCTCTGGATTAGTCGCTCTGGCGTCCCTTCCACCATTATGACCAACCGTGGTGGTCAATTCGACTAAAAATTATGCGCCAATCTATCTCGGCTCTACGGCGTCAATCACATCAAGACTATAGTATACATCTTACCACCTGATGGTACGACCACTGGACCGCAGGACCTAATGAGATCATCTAGCGTTTTCACTACCAAGTGAAGGATTCACTCATGGCTCTAACTTTTCCTTCATCATAGATCGAGCGCCTTCCTTTCCTTATGCTTGACATCCGCACCGCTCTCTGCAGTGACTCTTCCTCCAGCGCCAGCCGAGCTTACGATTGGCACCACTCTTCGAGTCCCTGACTAATGCTTCGAACCACTCGCCCACCGTACCTGCTGATGCTTCCGACTACGCCTACCGTCTACGCAGTGCTCTGCGCAATGTCGTGTGCGTCCGTCCTTACGGCCCCCGTATGATGGTCCTTTGAGTTACTCAAGCGCGCGCCTAAATATATTGTATTGCTCATGAATGGCCGGGAAGATACGGTCGCCGTCGACTGTCTGAAGCCTGCCTACTTTGACTGCTACGCTCTAGCCACTTCTGCTATCACACTCCCTCCCGACCAGGCCAGTCCTACTCGTCACGTGCGTTTCGCACCACCACCATCCGCTCTTCGCCATTCGTCCCGGCCTCATGGCTTCCTCGCTATGGAAGGGGGTCCCTGTAGCGTGCTACTAAATGCCGCAGTGATCCGACCAACAAAGACGACGACACGCAAGTACGCTTACGGTGCGCGATCAGTGAAATCGGCGGTTGCGAGATCAAAGGCTAGCGACGCCTTGTCCCAATCTTGCCTGAGAGAGCAGGTCTCGGTAAAGTATAATTTGTGGACACCAGGTACCGACGACTGTCGGGTTTTTTCTCACCCACACTGGAAAACGGCGAGATCTGCCTGTCCGACAGAGGATCTCTCTGCAAGATCTCCCTGCGGCACAGCGACGTGGCCATTCAGCCACAGAGAAGTCACAGCTAGTACGCTCTGGTGTCGTCGGCAGCCTCACCGCCACTGATCGTTCTGAAGCGGACGGCGTTTGAGAACAAAACCACCGACGCTCCCGAGCAGCAATGCTTTGTTACTGTTGTTGCCGCTTAACCCTCCCCTCGCAATAATTTCACACGAAGAAGAAAACATGCTGATATTTGCGACGCCGCCAGCTGCGCTGCATGCAAGCAAGGCCGAGCCGGTTCGCTGTGCGCCGTCGGTATAGGCATGCACTGCAGCTGAACTTCATTTGTATCGAAACTCTCGTTGGTGCTGGAAGTCTTACCATGGACGTGGTTTTTAATGAAATGAAAACTGCGCGTCACTTAGCTTTAGCGGACATCATAATGCGCAGAATAGAAGCATAACCAATGTTTTTGTCGCCGGACGCGGAGTCGTGCCAGTGCTGCGTCGATGCTCTATTTCTGCAGTAAACACGAAATGTTCAACATTTTTGTTCGCGGGAAGATTGTATCACTAGAATTGACATTTTCTTCCTTTTTTTCATTTTGTCACCATGGTACTGTCAGACACCACGGACCGCTATAAAAAGAGCGGGCAATTCTACGCCCGCTGGCACTAATATTACTCTTAGCGCCCTTGAAAGAATGCCGGCTGTATATATTCTTGCACTAAAATGGTGTATGCATTTTTGTACTGGAAGCCTTGCTATTTTCGCTTTCAATAAAATGCATACGGGTATTTTGCCAAAGCTGTACAACTGGTTGAAAAGGTGTGCGATTGCGCTGGCCTGAATCCGATGTCGTCGTCGCTCATGCTCGTAGCTTTCACCAAAAGTGTTAGTATGAAATAAGGCTATATTACGGCTTTTGTAGCTGTGGAAATTACCCAGCCGGAATAGCGACGGCCCCCAAGCTTTTTTTTCACGACTTTTGCACGACCCTCACCGTATCACCCCTGGGCATTCTCTTCTGTTTGTATAACTTTGTATGGCTCTTGTGCTTGCAGGAATGTGTCCGACATTCTAACTAGGTAATGTATTGTCACGTTTAATGAACAGGCGACGTCTAAAAGAGGCCGTTAAGGAAAGTCCGAGTCGCCAAAGGGGCAGCGCAGCACCGACAAAAAGACCAAGGCGCTAGCTCGTGCACAAGACTGTCCTCGTCTTCTTCTGGGAGCAAGTGGCACAAGCGCGTGGCATTACCCCTCCTCCAGGAAGAGCATCCACTCGATGCTAAACAAAACATGGACGGGCAGAAAGACTTGTCCCAGGAGAAACGTAATGGTCCGGAAACCACGACTATTATGGTGTGCGATATGGTTTTAACCGCACTACGTACGTGCACAATCTCGGGCCGCGGTTGTCGGCGTCGTGCTGGCTGGGTGCCGTCCGGAAGAACTTCACAATTGAGGTCATTCACTCGCCGAAGCACTTTGTAAGGGCCGAATTACCGACTGAGAAGTTTTTCCGAAAGGTCTTTACGGCGGACGGGGGTCCAAACTAGCACTTGGTCGCCCGGTTGGTACTCAACTTGTCGGTGGCGAAGGTTGTAGTGTCGCGCGTCAATACACTGCTATTTCCTGATGTTCACGCGAACCAGTTGGCGTGCTTCCTCGGCAGGTTGCACGAAACGCTCAGTGCCTTTATCAACATTGTCAGAATTTTTATATGGTAACATGGCTTCTAACATCGTCTGCACTTCACGACCGTAAACAAGAGTAAACGGCGTGAAGCGTGTGGTCTCTGGCGTAGCAAACGTGACGTATGGTAGTACCTCGTCCCACGTCTTATACTGCACGTCTATGTACATCGACAACATGTCGGTCATTGTTTTGTTAAGCCTTTCGGTCAAGCCATTTGCTTGAGGGTGATAGGCAGTCGTCTTTCGGTGCGTGGTGTAACTCAGCTGAAAAACTTCAAGCAGCCTTGCCGTAAACGCCGCTCCTCGATCTGTGAAGACACAGGATGGGGCGCCATGATGTCGATATATGGGACGCATTCTTCATCGATGTCGCTTTCTCCACAAGCGAAACACTCAATGACGTCCTCCCAGGCTTCAGCGTAAGCGACGGCAGTGCCCCGGAAGAGGTGTCGGTGCTCATTTGTGAAATTTGTGATCAAGACGTCAGCTTGGCCATCCCTAACGTCAATGATTCCTCGAGCCACGCTAATTCCGAGGGTAAGTAGAAGGGAGTCGTTGCACTCTGCGAGGACTTCGCCTTCACGTATGCCCTCAGACGTAACCGGAATCATGACACTAACACCAGGTGGTATCGTGACGCTGTCGTCGGAAATTCTAAGAGCGGCTGTGCGGCGGCTGGCGTCTCGTGTCGTCGATTTCTTTGTAGAGAAAGAGATACAGCGTCGGCGGAGGTCGATGATGGCGCCGTACTCTCGAAGATAGTCTATTACGAGTATTAATTCTCGGAGAACAAGGGAGCTGATCGGAAACGTTGAATTTTGAAATGGCACTCGAGAACTGCACACACTAAGCGCTTTAACGATGTGTCCGCCAGCTGTCCGTACGTGCGTCCCTGTCCAAGGCGTAAGGACTTTCTTTAAACGGCTTGACAGTTTTCCGCAGATAATCGAATAGTCAGCTCCAGTGTCGATTAAGGCAGTAACATTTCGACCGTCGATCAGCACAGGTATGTTGAAGGAAAGGTCTCCAGCCTCAGATACTGGCGTCGTCAACTCTCCCTCGGTCTAAGGTCGCTTCAATTGGAGGTCTTCGGCACGTACAGTATCAGTGGCCTCGCCTCGAAAGGTCGCTGATATCAGTTTTCCAGGCGAGGGCTCGGAGATCATCCTTGCGACATCCGCCTTGCCCCTCCCGAATAGGATGGTCGTGGTGACGGCGATCGCGACTGGCGCCTTGATGACGGTGGTGTGCGCTGTCGGGCGATAAAACCTTCAATCTCGGGTGGCCGTTGTCTGAAGCGGGGTCGGGGTGAATTGACAGGAAACCCATGGAGTCGAAGGCGGCGGTACTGGCACTCTCGGTATAAATGACCCGCCTCACCACAGTGGTAACAGAGCGGTCTTCGGTCGGGCATGTGCCAAATGTCCGATTTATGCGCTGATGGCCGAGCCTCTCCAAAATAAGGAACCGTCTGCGCTGACTGAAGCGTCGCATACGGGGTGACGGCAGGTAGGGGCGCTGGTGCCGGGATATGGGGCCCGAATGCGTCGGGATAAGTCGCACGCTGGTATTCGCTCATGGTAGGAGGTGTCGCCGGCGACGGGGCGGTGCATCTTAAAACGTCAGCGTAGGTTGCGCGTCGAGGTTCACTTGATGTTGTGAAGGCCTCAACTGGTGGAGCGGCCTGAAGTGCTGCTTCGTAACGTGGTGCGCCGAGCGCTAGCTGCACTTCGTCACGCACGACGCTAGCGATGAAGTTGGCTGAAGGCTGCTGCGTCTGATGCACCTGTCGCAGCTCGTCACGGACTACCGCTCGGATAATCTCGTGAAGCGACTCGACGTCGGTCGTGAGAGCTCCTAGGCCACTGGTAGCAGAGGAGATATTCATTTACCGATCGTATTGGTGCGAGCGCTGGTGCAGGGCCTTCTCCTTGTCGACGGCGTCAGTGAGAAACTCCGCAACTGTTTTGGGCGGACTACGAACGAGTCCACCAAAACGCTGCTCTTTCACTCCGCGCATCAAGTGACGCAACTTCTTGTCTTCCGACATGGTAGGGTCAGCTCGCCTGAAGAGACGCACCATGTCTTCCACGTACATAGCCACACTCTCGTTGGGTTTCTGAATGCGATACTGGAGGGCCCATTCTGCTCGTTCTCGGCAATCGGAGCTGGCGTAGGTGTCCAGGAGCCTGCGACAGAACTCACGCCATGTTGTCAGGACGCCTTCGCGGTTCTGGAACCATGTGCGAGCACCATCCAAAAGACAGAAATAAACGTTTTTGAACTTCGCCTCGTCGGCCCATCCGTGGAACTCTGCTACGCGCTCGAAGTCCACCAGCCAGTCTTCCACGTCTTCAAGAAGGTCGCCATGGAAGGGACTTGGCACACGCAGTTTTTGCAGCGTGTAATGAGGTACCGGATGTACCGGAGTAGCCGTCGCAGGGTTAGTCGAGGTAGTAGCGGATGTAGCATCCATACCTGGCGACGTTGTCGTTGTCCTCTCAGGTAAAGGCTCAAACTCAGGGGCCAATCCCTGGATTCTCCGGCCGGCGCGGTGTTCTGGCGTGAGCTCCGGTATTAGGTCTAACGTTCCTGCTGCTGGGAGGGGTCTGTTGCATGGGTCGAGAATACCCAGCACCTCCACCAGAAAAATGTCACGTTTAATGAACAGGCGACGTCTAAAAGAGGCCGTTAAGGTAAGTCCGAGTCGCCAAAGGGGCAGCGCAGCACCACCAAAAAGACCAAGGCGCTAGCTCGTGAAAAAGACTGTCCTCGTCTTCTTCTGGGAGCAAGTGGCACAAACGCGTGGCAATATCTCAATTCGGCAATAGTCCATCGGATAAGCAGAGGTACCGTGCGCCTTCACAGATTTTTATATGCCACCTAAATCACTGGTACAGAGCAGTGCACTGTAGACGAATGCTGAAGTGTGCCTAGGCGTTATTTTTGTAGGTTTACATCGTTTCGTGATCGTTCCACGTCCATTTACTGTTTACATGCCGAATATGTCGGTTTGTGTTACATGAATATGGAAATATGTCCATAAGCAAATTTTAAAAGTTTATCAAAGATCGGCCAGATCCTACGCTTACGTTCAAAAATGTGTTAAGCAAACCTTTCTTTGATGTTTCCACCGTAATGAAGTGCCGGTCAGTCAGCGCGCATGACCAGCATAAACGTCAAAGCACACGTTATCCAAACCTAATGCCAATGATGGAAATGTATTCTCGCATAATCTGCCCGACAGCAAAAGTAGCGTGCGCTGTGCGCACTGGTTACTCACCATTTAAAACCTGCACCATTTGTCAACCCGAGATGAGGAAGTGCTGAACTGGCAAACGCCCTTATTTACCCTTCGCCGCGCCGTAGCTCTCCGGAAGCCGGTTCGCTACGGGGCCCCTTTCCCTGCGCCTTGCACATGGCCATCGCACATGTAGATCATGTCAACTCCGGCCAAGTGCACCAGTTCCAGCCCTGACCCTGCAGCACGTGCCCTACAGAGACAACCTGGGATGCACTACCTCACCTGTGCTGCTTGCAGCACATACCATTGCCAAGCCGAAGGTTCTCGATCACGGCAGTGGTAGTAATGCTCAACTCATACGGCAACTATGTACCACCTTTTACAGATCAGATAAAACTACGTGCCTCATGATTAGCAGGCCGGTATACTGGGACAATTTCTTTTTAGTTTTCTGTGAATCCTGTCATTTTCATATAACTGCTAGATCGTTTTCGAGTTCCCCGTAGTGGCGGAACACAATTATTTCAGGAAAAAGCTGGTAATTGAAAGTAAAATGGTGGTATTCACTGCTGCAGAATGGTGCTATCGCAGTAAGTGAGCGTGGAGCCGAAATAATTGTTGAACTCCGCTCTTATTTTATTTATTTTTTGCCGCGTGAATTTAGGTGCTGATACATTTATGGTGTATACCCATCGTTTACTGAACAGAAACACTGTGAGCTGGATTGACAATTCTTTTATACTGTATTACGATGAATGCTATAAACTGCTGCCAACCCAAGCATTATCACGCGGTATATATACTACTGAAACAGTCGTGACTAAGGTAGAGTGCCTGTATTTGTCTAACTTCTTTTATTAACAGCCTTTGAATAGTGCCCAGCGCAGAACACGTGTAAATCTGTGAATTTCTCCCAAATTCCAGGACTTTGATTTGATCATGCCATGGGAGCTGCCTGATCCTGCTACTCATTCCGAGGAACCGGGCTGGTTCTCACTGTTCTAGGTAAGCATCATTTCTCACAAGCGCACGCCCCAGTATCTTTTGTTTTTTTCTGTCCGTGTAATGAATTCCTATTTTCGCTAGTGCTTCCTGACCCAACTTCTCGAATTTGTCATGTAAAATTTTGCACGAAGGCTGCATTGTATCTACGCTATTTGAAACTATACGCATTTTATGCTGTAATAAGTTTTGTTGCACTTCTTTAATTCCAACGTGCCACGTTGACTAGGCGTGGGGTGTAAACAAGACGGACGGATCCTGCGCATGTTTTTTGTTGTAAATCTTCTCTGTAATACCTTCTACGAAAAATGCCATATATGTTGAAATATGAAATGTTGCTTCACAAATTTTCGCCGCAAAATTTACTATAGACTCCTTCGAACTCTCTGCTCAAACATCTAACCCCCCCCCCCCTTCAACGGCATTTCCGGAGGTCAAGCGCCCCCAGCATCAGTCATCCCTGCCAGCAACGCTGTCGCCACCCCACCCTTTCACCTTTTCCGTCTGTCATGAAAAGGTGCCCTGTCAAGTGTCTCCCCACATTCCGCTCTCCCCCCTCCCCCCCCCTTTTTTTTTTTTACGAAGGACCTTCTTTTTAAGCTGCACACCGCCACCTACGATGAATACCCCCTGCAGAAGGAGACGAATGGGCTCAGAAATGTCGCACTAATACATTCTTTTATTTGGCTAGGCTCACTCACTCTCAAAGTCCTAATTATTATTTAATTATTAGGTTGCACTTTGCCAATATGCCAGCATCGGTTAAGGACTGGTACGAATTTCTACCAGAATTGGGCTATGCTTGGACCATTGCCGGTGTGCTGCCTGGGCGGGAACATGCAAACGAAGATCAAGTTCGACATCACGTGCCGTGAGGAGCGTCCCTTCATCGTGGGCTTCCAACCAGATGGTAAGAGGTAAGTCGGGCGGCCGGAGGACACCACCACCCCGAGTCTTCTGGAGACGATTTGCCATGTAGCCGGAGCCTCCCTGTGGATGACCTCGTCACTCAAGGTAGTGTGACTGTCAACATGAATCTTGGATGATTTGGCGTAGTGATTACGATTTTTCCGAAAGAAGATGGGTCATTTCGCCTCTGCACAGATTACAGACTAGTAAACAAACAAGCAGATCTCTTCCCGTATCTAATACCAAGAATTTATTAAATAATTGACGAGACAGGGGGATGTCAATGGTTTTCCCGCACTGCCCTATGCAAAATATATTGGCAAGTACTACTAAAAGAAGATACGCGTACCAAGAAATTTACAGCATTTGTTACACCTTTCGACATATACGAGTGCAATCGGCTGCCGTTTGGATGAAAAAACTCAGGACCATGGTTTCAAAAGATGATGAACGATGCGCTAAAGAACTTCATCGGATAATTCTGTAATGTGTATGTGGACGACAAAATTGTATACTCGAAAACAAGGGAAGATCATGAAGAGCATATGGGAAAGGTCCTCGAAGCACTCAGCACTGCTTGACTCAATATCAACATAAAAAGTGAATTCTTCTGCAGGAAAGGGGTACTTCTTGGAAAAGTATTTGATGGAAGAACCAAGGGCACTAAAGAGGAGAGCGTTCAGCGCATCAAGAAGCTGGTAAAGCCATATGACATTCATTCTTTAAGAGTGTTTCTCGGGATCGCAGGCCACTTCCGCGCGTTTCTAAAAGACTGTGTGAGAAAAACTAAATGTCTCACTGCACTGACACAGAAATATGTGCCGTTCGTATGGTCCGATAAATGTAAGAACAGTTATATGGAACTTGTACAAGCCATTGCATCCGACCCTGTGCTGACACTCCCAGACTATGAATTGAATTGCCATTTGAACTTTGCATAGACGCTTCTCACTACGCTAGCTGGAGCAATTCTTGATCAGAGAGATGAAAACGAGCAACCTGGCAGGGAACTCAAGGTCATCGGATACTATTCTCGTACATTCACAAGACCGCAAGTAAACTACACAACGGAAAAGCGAGCACTATCGGTCGTAAATGCCCTAAGATACTTCAGAAACTACCTGGAAAGCGAGAAATTTCAAGTTGTTCACTGATTATCAGGCATTAACATACCACTTGGAGCTCGCAGTGCCAAAGGGCAGAATTGCCCACTGGGTGAGCGAGCTTCAGCAATTCAGCTTCGACCAGGCCAGAGGCTTCAGGGCACCGACGCATTATCCAGACTTCACGTGCCGCAAGAAATTTCGAAAGGAAGTGTTAATCTGATGCAACTCTGGGAGGGTACGCAAGAGATGGAGCTGCGCCAGGGGAAATTCTATGTTCCAGAAAAAAAGTGCCCACTATCCTGAATATATATATATATATATATATATATATATATATATATATATATAGAAACTTTATTTGGCTGGAAAATATTTTAAGTATAGCGGTGGTCGGAGCCCCTCAGTCCAGAGCCCCACTGGCCTCTGCCGCCTGCCGGACCTGGCTAATGAAGGACTTTTGTCCTGCCAAGTCGGAACGGGCGAGCTGTGCCTGTGGTAGGTCCTCCAAAATCTATCATGTCCTCCCGATTCTGGACTGCTATATCATAGCAGTCCAGAATCAGGAGGACATGATAGATTTTGGAGGACCTGCCACAAGCTCACGAAGAGTTTTACGTGGAAAAACATGAAAGCAGATGTTGCCAATTAAGTCAAGACGTGTCACGTGTGTCAAATGGTTAAATCAAAATACAAGCCACGTGGGAACAGAATGGTACTGCCAGAATACTCAACGATCCCATTCAAAGCCATTCATCTTGATTTTTCTGCGCTCAAGAAGAAAGGTGAAGGCGTTAGAAGAACTGACGCTTTTCTGGGCGCCATGCATGAGTGCACGCGCTTTGTTGCCGCCAAAGCTGGAAGAGAAGATGCGAACTGCGTCATATCTCTTCTCCAGCGGTACATCTTCAAGAACGCTGAAGTAATTGTTGCGGACAATGGACCGCGTTCAGAAGTGAGAAGCAGCACAATTGTGCTAATGAGAAAAACATAGCGATTCGCTACCCAGCACCTTACCATCCTGAGGTTAATTCTCACGCGGAATGCATAATCCGGGACCTGAAAATGTTTATAAAGTTATATCCAGAGCTTAAGGGAGGCTGGAAGAACACCTTGGAGGAAGCAGTGTTGCACCACAACAGGTCCTACACCGCAAGCATTGGGTCCAGCCCGCATTTTTCTGCATTCGGTACTATTCCTTGGTTGCCAGCTGACCGAGAGGTGGGCTTAGTCGACAGGATTCATTTAATGGAACATCCCAAGACCCAGCTGCAGCGACAGCAATACCGGATGACTATGAAGATGCACTTTGATCATCGCCACAAAACAAGGATGCCACAGATCGACCCTGGATCCATGACACTGTTGAGAAAAGGATTGGACTGAAAGACGCAATTTACTGGTGCGTGCTTCGTTGTTAAAACAGCTAAACAGCGAGGACTGTTGGAGACCATCTATTACAACGGACCAAGTGGTAGAATTGAAGAGGCACCTGTCGGAAATGTGCTACCATATTACCATCTTCAGGGCAATGACAGCCGGCCGGGAGAGTGTAGCCGTCCACATGGCCAATGGCCAGCGCGAAGGATAGAACAAGAGGCGAAGAAGGGAAGGTCACTTAAGAATGCCGCAATAAACTGATACAGTCACTATGTCTACGTAGAAACTTTACAACTTATTGCCTCGTCATGTTGTATCTGTATAATGACAAAATTTGAAGTTTCTTTCCCAGCCCTGTTATAGCTGTAGCCTTCCATGCTCATGCGGCAGCTTCACAGAAAACTAAAAAGAAATTGTCCCAGTACCCGGCATGCTAATCATGAGGCACGTAGTTTTATCTGGGCTGTAAAAGGTGGTACATAGTTGCCGTATGAGTTGAGCATTACTACCACTGCCGTGATCGAGAACCTTCGGCTTGGCAATGGTATGTGCTGCAAGCAGCACAGGTGAGGTAGTGCATCCCAGGTTGTCTCTGTAGGGCACGTGCTGCAGGGTCAGGGCTGGAACTGGTGCACTTGGCCGGAGTTGACATGATCTACATGGGCGATGGCCATGTGCAAGGCGCAGGGAAAGGGGCCCCGTAGCGAACCGGCTTCCGGAGAGCTACGGCGCGGCGACGGGTAAATAAGGGCGTTTGCCAGTTCAGCACTTCCTCATGTCGGGTTGACAAATGGTGCAGGTTTTAAATGGTGAGTAACCAGTGCGCACAGCGCACGCTACTTTTGCTGTCGGGCAGATTATGCGAGAATACATTTCCATCATTGGCATTAGGTTTGGATAACGTGTGCTTTGACGTTTATGCTGGTGATGCGCGCTGACTGACCGGCACTTCGTTACGGTGGAAACATCAAAGAAAGGTTTGCTTAACACATTTTTGAACATAAGCGTAGGATCTGGCCGATCTTTGATAAACTTTTAAAATTTTCTTATGGGCATATTTCTATATTCATGTAACACAAACCGACATATTCGGCATGTAAACAGTAAATGGACGTGGAACGATCACGAAACGATGTAAACCTACAAAAATAACGCCTAGGCACACTTCAGCATTCGTCTACAGTGCACTGCTCTGTACCAGTGATTTAGGTGGCATATAAAAATCTGTGAAGGCGCACATACCTCTGCTTATCCGATGGACTATTGCCGAATTGAGATATTGCCACGCGCTTGTGCCACTTGCTCCCAGAAGAAGACGAGGACAGTCTTTTTCACGAGCTAGCGCCTTGGTCTTTTTGGTGGTGCTGCGCTGCCCCTTTGCCGACTCGGACTTACCTTAACGGCCTCTTTTAGACGTCGCCTGTTCTTTAAACATGACATTTTTCTGGTGGAGGTGCTGGGTATTCTCGACCCATGCAACAGACCCCTCCCAGCAGCAGGAACGTTAGACCGATACCGGAGCTCACGCCAGTACACCGCGCCGACCGGAGAATCCAGGGATTAGCCCCTGAGTTTGAGCCTTTACCTGAGAGGACAACGACAACGTCACCAGGTATGGATGCTACATCCGCTACTACCTCGACTAACCCTGCGACGGCTACTCCGGTACATCCGATACCTCCGGTACCTCCTCATTACACGCTGCAAAAACCGCGTGTGCCAAGTCCCTTCCATGGCGACATTCTTGAAGACGTGGAAGACTGGCTGGTGGACTTCGAGCGCGTAGCAGAGTTCCACGGATGGGCCGACGAGGCGAAGTTCAAAAACGTTCATTTCTGTCTTTTCGATGGTGCTCGCACATGGTTCCAGAACCGCGAAGGCGTCCTGACAACATGGCATGAGTTCTGTCGCAGGCTCCTGGACACCTACGCCCGCTCCGATTGCCGAGAACGAGCAGAATGGGCCCTCCAGTATCGCATTCAGAAACCCAACGAGAGTGTGGCTATGTACGTGGAAGACATGGTGCGTCTCTTCAGGCGAGCTGACCCTACCATGTCGGAAGACAAGAAGTTGCGTCACTTGATGCGCGGAGTGAAAGAGCAGCGTTTTGGTGGACTCGTTCGTAGTTCGCCCAAAACGGTTGCGGAGTTTCTCACTGACGCCGTCGCCAAGGAGAAGGCCCTGCACCAGCGCTCGCACCAATACGATCGGTAAATGAATATCTCCTCTGCTACCAGTGGCCTAGGAGCTCTCACGACCGAGGTCGAGTCGCTTCACGAGATTATCCGAGCGGTAGTCCGTGACGAGCTGCGACAGGTGCATCAGACGCAGCAGCCTTCAGCCAACTTCATCGCTAGCGTCGTGCGTGACGAAGTGCAGCTTGCGCTCGGCGCGCCACGTTACGAAGCAGCACTTCAGGCCGCTCCACCAGTTGAGGCCTTCAGAACATCAAGTGAACCTCGACGCGCAACCTACTGCTGACGTTTTAAGATGCACCGCCCCGTCGCCGACGACACCTCCTACCATGAGCGAATACCAGCGTGCGACTTATCCCGACGCATTCGGGCCCCATATCCCGGCACCAGCGCCCTTACCTGCCGTCACCCCGTATGCGACGCTTCAGTCAGCGCAGGCGGTTCCTTATTTTGGAGATGCTCGGCCATCAGCGCATAAATCGGACATTTGGCACATGCCCGACCGACGACCGCTCTGTTACCACTGTGGTGAGGCGGGTCATTTATACCGAGTGCCAGTACCGCCGCCTTCGACTCCATGGGTTTCCTGTCAATTCACCCCGACCCCGCTTCGGACAACGGCCACCCGAGATTGAAGATTTTATCGCCCGATAGCGCACGCCACCGTCATCAAGGCTCAGTCGCGATCGCCGTCACCACGACCATCCTATTCGGGAGGGGCAAGGCGGATGTCGCAAGGACGATCTCCGAGCCCTCGCCTGGAAAACTGACATCAGCGACCTTTCGAGGCGAGGCCGCTGATACTGGACGTACCGAATACCTCCAATCGAAGCGACCTCAGACCGAGGGAGAGTTGACGACGCCAGTGTCTGAGGCTGGAGACCTTTCCATGAACATACCTGTGCTGATCGACGGTCGAAATGTTACTGCCTTAATCGACACTGGCGCTGACTATTCGATTATCAGCGGAAAACGGTCAAGCCGTTTAAAGAAAGTCCTTACGCCTTGGACAGGGACGCACGTACGGACAGCTGGCGGACATGTCGTCAAAGCGCTTGGTGTGTGCACTTCTCGGGTGCAAATTCAAAATTCAACGTATCTGACCAGCTCCCTTGTTCTCCGAGAATTAGTACTCGGAATAGACTATCTTCGAGAGTACGGCGCCATCATCGACCTCCGCCGACGCTGTATCTCTTTCTCTACAAAGAAAGCGACGACACGAGACGTCAGCCGCCGCACAGCCGCTCTTCGAATTTCCGACGACAGCGTCACGATACCACCTCGTGCTAGTGTCATGATTCCGGTTACGTCCGAGGGCATACGTAAAGGCGAAGTCCTCGCAGAGTGCACCGTCACCCTTCTACTTACCCTCGGAATTAGCGTGGCTCGAGGAATCATTGACGTTAGGGATGGCCAAGCTGACGTCTTGATCACAAATTTCACAAATGAGCACCGACACCTCTTCCGGGGCACTGCCGTCGCTTACGCTGAAGCCTGGGAGGACGTCATTGAGTGTTTCGCTTGTGGAGAAAGCGACATCGATGAAGAATGCGTCCCATATATCGACATCATGGCGCCCCATCCTGTGTCATCACAGATCGAGGAGCGGCGTTTACGGCAAGGCTGCTTGAAGTTTTTCAGCTGAGTTACACCACGCACCGAAAGACGACTGCCTATCACCCTCAAGCAAATGGCTTGACCGAAAGGCTTAACAAAACAATGACCGACATGTTGTCGATGTACATAGACGTGCAGCATAAGACGTGGGACGAGGTACTACCATACGTCACGTTTGCTACGCAAGAGACCACACGCTTCACGCCGTTTACTCTTGTTTACGGTCGTGAAGTGCAGACGATGTTAGAAGCCATGTTACCATGTAAAAATTCTGACAATCTTGATAAAGGCACTGAGCGTTTCGTGCAACGTGCCGAGGAAGCACGCCAACTGGCTCGCGTGAACATCAGGAAACAGCCGTGTATTGGGGCGCGACACTACAACCTTCGCCACCGACAAGTTGAGTACCAACCGGGTGACCAAGTGCTAGTTTGGACCCCCGTCCGCCGTAAAGGCCTTTCGGAAAAACTTCTCAGTCAGTACTTCGGCCCTTACAAAGTGCTTCGGCGAGCGAGTGACCTCAATTATGAAGTTCTTCAGGACGGCACCCAGCCAGCACGACGCCGACAACCGCGGCCCGAGATTGTGCACGTAGTGCGGTTAAAACCATATCGCACACCATAATAGTCGTGGTTTCCGGACCATTATGTCTCTCCTGGGACAAGTCTTTCTGCCCGTCCATGTACTGTTTAGCATCGAGTCGATGATCTTCTGGGAGGAGGGGTAATGCCACGCGCTTGTGCCATTTGCTCCCAGAGGAAGACGAGGACAGTCTTGTTCACGAGCTAGCGCCTTGGTCTTTTTGTCGGTGCTGCGCTGCCTATTTGGCGACTCGGACTTGCCTTAACGGCCTCTTTTAGACGTCGCCTGTTCATTAAACGTGACAATATATTACCTAGTTAGAGTGTCGGACACATTCCTGCAAGCACAAGAGTCATACAAAGTTATACAAACAGAAGAAAATGCCCAGGGGCGGTACGGTGAGGGACGTGCAAAAGTCGTGAAAAAAAAAAGCTTGGGGGCCGTCGCTATTCCGGCTGGGTAATTTCCACAGCTACAAAAGCCGTAATACAGCCTTATTTAATACTAACACTTTTCGTGAAAGCTACGAGCATGAGCGACGACGACATCGGATTCAGGCCGGCGCAATCGCACGCCTTTTTAACGAGTTGTACAGCTTTGGCAAAATACCCGTATGCATTTTATTGAAAGCGAAAATAGCAACGCTTCCAGTACAAAAATGCATACACCGTTTTAGTGCAAGAATATATACAACCGGCATTCTTTCAAGGGCGCTAAGAGTAATATTACTGCCAGCGGGCGTATAATTGCCCGCTCTTTTTATAGCGGTCCGTGGTGTCTTTGACAGTGCCATGGCGACAAAATGAAAAAAGGAAGAAAATGTCAATTCTAATGATACAATCTCCCCGCGAACAAAAAAGTTGAACACTTCGTGTTTACTGCAGAAATAGAGCATCGACGCAGCACTGGCACGACTCCGCGTCCGGCGACAAAAACATTGGTTATGCTTCTATTCTGCAGCAAAATGATGTCCGCTAAAGCTAAGTGACGCGCAGTTTTCATTTCATTAAAAACCATGTCCATGGTAAGACTTCCAGCACCAACGAGAGTTTCGATACAAATGAAGTTCAGCTGCAGTGCATGCCTATACCGACGGCGCACAGCGAACCGGCTCGGCCTTGCTTGCATGCAGCGCAGCTGGCGGCGTCGCAAATATCAGCATGTTTTCTTCTTCGTGTGAAATTATTGCGAGGGTAGGGTTAAGCGGCAACAACGGTAACAAAACATTGCTGTTCGGGAGCGTCGGTGGTTCGTTCTCAAACGCCGTCCGCTTCAGAACGATCAGTGGCGGTGAGGCTGCCGACGACACCAGAGCGTACTAGCCGTGAAACTTCTCTGTGGCTGAATGGCCGCGTCGCTGTGCCTCAGGGAGATCTTGCAGAGAGATCCTCTGTCGGACAGGCAGATCTCGCCGTTTTCCAGTGTGGGTGAGAAAAACCCGACAGTCGTCGGTACCTGGTGTCCACAAATTATACTTTACCGAGACCTGCTCACTCAGGCAGGATTGGGACAAGGCGCCGCTGGCCTTTGATCTCGCAACCGCCGATTTCACTGATCGCGCACCGTAAGCGTACTTGCGTGTCAGTCGTCTTTGTTGGTCGGATCACTGCGGCATTTAGTAGCACGCTACAGGGACCCCCTTCCATAGCAAGGAAGCCATGAGGCCGGGACGAATGGCGAAGAGCGGATGGTGGTGGTGCGAAACGCACGTGACGAGTAGGACTGGCCCGGTCGGGAGGGAGTGTGATAGCAGAAGTGGCTAGAGCGTAGCAGTCAAAGTAGGCAGGCTTCAGACAGTCGACGGCGACCGTATCTTCCCGGCCATTCATGAGCATTAAAACATATTTAAGCGCGCTTGAGTAACTCAAAGGACCATCATACGGCGGCCGTAAGGAAGGACGCACACGACATTGCGCAAAGCACTGCGTAGACGGTAGGCGTAGTCGGAAGCATCAGCAGGTACGGTGGGCGAGTCGTCGAAGCATTCGTCAGGGACTCGAAGAGTGGTGTCAACCGTAAGCTCGGCGGCGCTGGAGGAAGAGTCACTGCAGAGAGCGGTGCGGGTGTCAAGCATAAGGAAAGGAAGGCGCTCGATCTATGATGAAGGATAAGTTAGAGCCATAAGTGAAGCCATAAGTGAAAACTTTAGATGATCGCGTTAGATATCGTGTGGTAAGAGGTATACTATAGTCTCGATGTGATTGACGCCGAGGAGACGAGAGAGATTGGCGAATAATGTTGAGTCGAATTGACCACCACGGTTGGTCATAATGGCGGAAGGGACACCATAGCGACTAATCCAGAGAGTGGTGAGTGCGCGAGCTGTCGACTCCACCGTTATATCCAGAAGGGGCATTTGCTGAACCTGTCAATACAGGTTAACAAATAGCGATGGGTCCCGCAGGGAGGTAGGGGGCCGACAATATCGACGTGCAGATGACCGAAGCGGGAGAGTCGCAGTGTGGCAATTGAGAGTGTTGGCGGTTGAGGCACGTGCGTGACCAGCGGCAAACGTCTACATTGATACTTAGGCCACACAAAACGAGAAGTGACGAGTCGCTGCGTTGCGCGAATGCCAGGATGAGCCAGAGAATGGAGGGCATCAAAGACGGTCGGGCGGTGTGGGCGAGGTACATAGGGACGATGACGTCCGACCGAGGTATCACGAACGAGGGGCACGTCGCAGTCAGGGAGCAAGACATCTTAAAACGCCAGAGAGCTGCCGCTCGTGCGAAGCAGCTGGAGGTCCGCGTCGATAGTCTGGACGGCAGTCATGGCCGTGAATTATATGACCGGTCGGCCGTGGTGTGTCGCATAAATGACGGCGCGAGAAAGTGCGTCGGCAATGATGTTGCATTTTCCGCTGACGTGACGAATGTCGCTGATGTACGAGTCAGACATGCAGGTGGGCTGTCTGATATCGCGGGGAGCGTAGCAGGTGCTGCTGGACGCTAGGGCGGGCGTCAGTGATTTATGGTTATTAAGGACATGAAAGGGGCGTCCCTTGCGAAAATGTCGAAAGCGCTTCACAGCCAAATAGATGGCCAGCAATTATCGACCGAAGGTGCTATAGCGGCGCTCAGGGGCGCAAGCTTCTTGGAAAAGAAGGTGATGGGCTGCCAAGCACCAGCAATGAACTACTGCAAGACTGCGCCGACAGCGGTGTCCGATGTGTCAAACATGACGGATGTTGGGGCGTTGCAATTGCGGTGGAAGAGGGGCGTCGCGCTTGCAATGGTTTCTTTGATGTCTCTAAACGCGCGATCAGCGGTGTCATTCCAGGGGACAGGAGTATTCGGTGTCTTGAGGCCCGAGGGAAGGTCATTGGAAGGTTGCAGTATATTGGTGGAGTGAGGAATGAAGCGTCGTTGATGGTTGGCGAGGCCGTGAAACTCGCGCTGTTGGGTGTTGGTGGATGGCCGTGGAAATTCATGGATGGCTGTAACACAAGCTCGGGAGTGAACGAATGCAGTGTGCGTCTACGCGAGGGCCGAGAAAATCCAACTCCGTAACACCGAACTCGCTCTTCCAACCTTAACGACAAGACCATATTTGCCGAGTCTTGCGATCACTTGACGTAGGTGGAGCTTGTGAGCTTCGGTGTTGGTGCTGAAGACGAGAATGGCGTCAAGATATGCAAAGCAGCAAGTCAAGCCACGTAAAACCTGGTGAACGATACGCTGAAAGATCTGGGCCGCATTTTGAAGACCGAAAGGCAAACGAAGATGTTCGAACAGTCCGAAGGGTGGTATTATGGCGGTCTTAAGAATATCAGAGTGTTCCACAGGAATCTGGTGGTAGACTTCCACCAGGTCGACCTGGCTGAATATGGTGCAGCCGTGCAGTGCCGACGTTAAATCCTTGGTTTGGGAAATTGGCTACCGGTCCAGGACAGTGGGTTTGTTGAGAGCAAGGTAATCACAGCATGGGCGCCACTCACTGGCCTTCTTTGGCACCATATGGAGTGGCGAGGCCCAAAGACTAGCGGACGGACAAATGCTGACAAGATCAAGCATGTGTTCAAACTCTTTTTTGGCGACAGCCAGACGATCCGACGCGAGGTGCACGCAGATCTCCGGTGCGATCCGGCGCGAGCAAGGACGCAGATCTAGGCGCCAGTGTCGACGAGATAGCGGACTTTAGTGACACGGTCGGTGACCTGGATTAGGCACTGGATCTGGGGCCGGGAACAGCGGTTGTTGTCAGTGTTCGGCCCGACCGTTTCCCACGGAGGAGCAAGGCTGGCGGCACTGGTTTGCGCGAGAGTCGCAGCAACGGTGGTACCAGCAAAGCGTAACGGTAGGCGGAGAACGGCGTCCAGAGTGACTGGAGCTGGGGTAGCGAGGTCGCGATACCTGCCGGGTGAGATCCTCGTTAGCTTCCAGAAGACGTGCATAGCTGTCGCCAGCAGCTGCGCCATTGGAGGAGGTTCGGGAGGGCGATGAACATTGGCCACAGAGGGAAAACTTACATCCATGTTGGCCAACTGAGCCAAAGATTCCAGTGTCGAGGATAAAGCTACTGCAGGAAAAGTTCGCGCAGAAGTGCGCTGTCGGTTGAAGGAGCCAGGTCTCCAGCCATGGCTTGCATGCGACACAGTAAGTAAATAGGTTTGCGGTCGCTGAGATCGTCCAATGTAAGAAGCTGCTGTAATCGATGCTCCTCCGTTATACTAGTGCGCTGGATGACCGTCGCCTTAAGGTGACATAGGGGCGGTGGACCGGCGGCGAGCGTAGAACATCGCGAACAACCGCAGCAGTATTAGGCGGAAGCACTCAACGAAATGTGGTCCAACATGGTCAACTGCCAACTGAGGCGGTGACGATGGAACAAGGATTCGCTGTTAATCAACCTAAGTTCAGAGTCCGACGACCAGAGCTCAGGGAGCTTGAGCGCGGAGACCTCGGGCTTGCGGGGTGGTTCCGATGGTGACGGTACTTGACCGGAGGGCATCCGTGACCATGGCTTACTGGATAGAATGCGGACTGCGAAGAAAGCGGGGCTGAAGCTCCTGTTGGCGGTAGGCCTAGTCAAGCGGCTGAGGCAAGTGCAGGGCAGTATCCGAGAGCGATGAAGCGAAGTCTGGAGTCACCAATTTGTGGTGGAGTAAAAACCAGATAGTCGATGGTACCTAGTGTTCACAAATTATATAACAGCGGAGCTGTTGTAGGTCGAGGCGGCGCCGTCCGTACGCCGGTGTCACGCAGGTCACGTAGCCGGGAGAGGATGAGAGCCGCGCCGGGCCAGGGCAGGTCATGTCACCAGCAGAGGCGGAGAGGTGCAAGGGGAGGAGGCAACCAATGAGAGGCCGCGCTGGGCGCGAGGAGGAAAGGCGATAGGTAGAAGAGAAGGTGTTTCTGTGCGGCGCGCCCTTTCGGATAAGGCGCAACGCGCAGAGCTGCTGCCGGCGCCGTCCGCGTTTCCTCGCGTTCGCGCCGAACGCTCGCGGTGTCCGTGACTGCAGCCGATGCCTCTGGCGGCGGCTCGGCAGGTTTCGACCAGAGAACTGCACACGCGTAGAGTAGAATCGGAAGTCGCTGCCTCTTCTCGCCTCGCAACATTTCAATATAAGTTCGTGTTGTTGATGTGTTTGCGCAATTGCATCACGTGCACCAAATGTGCATGTAACACTAGGTGTAACTAAAACAGATTCGCTGTTCGGCCATATTGACAGAGTGGAAGGGAGGTGTAATTTTTTGTTAACACAGCCCGCTTAATCAGGAAGGAGCGAGACAAAGCGCCGCTGCTGTTCGATCGTGCAACCGCCGTTCCCACTTTGGTTTGGTGCCTATATGTATGTCACAACCCACTACGGGGGATTGGCCATGATCAGGCGGCACGGGTATAAAAGGTAAGAATACTTAAATGGGATTTTTTGTTTAAGAATGAGAAATAAAAATAGTACTAATCGTTAGTATGAATTTTAAATTATCTTGAAATATCAAGTTAAAATTTTTGTTTTCTTGTTGAGGAAAATAAAACAATAAAATTAACCTGGCCGCCCCCTTGTTTTCCTTACAAAATTATGTATGGCATCACATGCTTTTCTATTGCAGTGTCCCAGTTTCGACGCCCCCAGAGACAGTATACGACAGGATGAAAATCGTTAATCGTTTCTATCAACTGTGTGACAGTCGAAAGGTGGTGTCGAAATCCATGCTGGTTGGGGAAAAAAAAGCTTTCTTGTCTTCAAGGTAGGTGTATATTGACTTTGAAACTATGTGTTCAAATAGTTTGCAGCATACACATGTGAGTTAAATTGGCCGATAGTTTCCAATATTTTGCCCTTCACCAGACTTGTGAACAGGAACTACTTTTGCTACTAGCCAGTCCAGATACCCAGATAGGGGCCTGATTGTACTTTTGTTTTTAACGACACTGGTGAGCTCCCAGCCCGTATTTAGTAAGGCCTGTCGTATGCCCTCTGATCGATTTTTATTCTTCTATACATTTCTTTCTGATGGTCACGGTCCCCTGTGAGTAATTCACCTAGATGAACGTACTCTTGCACAGACTCAAGAGGCTCATTGGCCATCATCAATTCTTGTTCCATTGCCAGGTTATTGAACTTTATTTTTCGGTTCTCCGCGTTAATCTTCCACCCTACTTTTACATGTACTTGGTTTACATCCTCAATGATTTGCTGCAATTCATCCCCAGTGTTGTTGACCAGGAGAATGTAATCTGCAAATTGAAGGGTGTTGATATTCTCCGTTGATCGTCCCTCCTAAGCCTACCCCCTCTAATAGCTTGAATACTTCTACGCACGCAGCGGATAGTATAGTTTCTCCTTGCCTGACCCCTTTCTTGATAGGTAATTTTCTGCTTTTCTTGTTGAGAGCCAAGGTAGCTCTGGCATCTTTGGAGATATTACCCAAGATATTCACGTATGCCTCCTGTACTCATTTAATGCGCAATGCCTCCATGACTACTGGTATCGCTACCGAATCAAATACCACCGTACAAGGAGGAAATAGCTGAACACTACAAGAACATCAGGGAAAACCGCCCTATTTTACCCAAACTTCACCCTTCACTGAACACGGAACAAGCACTTGTCCTCCTGAAAGTTCAAAACAACACTCTCCTCACCCCACTAATGCTCTAAAACTTCGGATGGCGCAATACAGCTCACTGCCCCCACTGTCCGGAGATAAGGGCAGATACAGAACACATTCTGTACTCATGTAATACTACCATTACCTCTCATTTTCCTTACCTTTCCCCTCCTTCCTTGAGTGCTTAGTTTCTCTCGGGCTCGGCGGATCAACAACGGGCCTTAGCGGAGCAAGCGCTCTTCTTGACTGGGCTTTAGTGCTGGCTCTAAATATAGCTTTTTTCTCCTCCTCCTTCTAATGATATATGAAAGCCATATAGAGAGGTTGATTGTAGCCAGCAGGATTCTCAGTCAACTGATTGATGACATAGCTGCAAGTCATTGCAGAAGAAATGCCCATTTCTGTTGTCTATTGTAATGAGGTATAACGTAACTTATTTTATATTCATTGATAATTACGCGTCAAAGCAAATTCGGGCCTCCGACACACGTTGCGTTGCATTTACATTTGATTTCGACCACGCTGTCGGACGCCGCCGTAAGAAAATCATTGCGGAACTCGACTTTACTGCTTTACTTTGCAAAGAACATCTCACCACCGTGGCTGGCAGTGCGCGCTCACAAACTCAAGCACGTATACCCATACATGTAGGGGCACAGTGGGAATTATATTTTATTCCTTGCATAACTCTCGCAGATAATTGCAGGGCAGCCAGCAATTACAGCAGCTACATACACCCCTTTTAACATTAGGAGGCGTCCTAAGATTTATGTCGATGCCTACTTTAATTCCTGTTCTCACCACAGCAACGATTCCTCGCTCAAGCGTCCGCTCAATTTTCTTCATGTAGAGGAAGTGGGGAGGGGAATGGGAGGGGTGGGTTTTAGTTTTACGTGACCAGAGGGGAAGACGGGATTGCATACGTTTGCTCCACTGCTCATTTGTATGAAACCTTCATTAAAAGCGGATGCCGTTGAAGCGCTGTGCACAGTAGCAAGCGGCCATATGCAGTCACTGAGGTGTTTGAATTGTAGCACTCCGCTACAGCGGTGTCGAAGGGGAATAAGTAGGAAGGGAACAGAGCACGCAGGGAAACTGACCGCACTGGGCTCAACGGCCGCCATCTTCGCTGTTCCTGAGCTGTGGCTACCACACCCGCGTCTATGGACGTAGTTGCAATAAACATAGTTGCTCATCACTTGCTCATCAGATTGCGTTTTTCATTTGCGTATAGTCTATGAAAAGGAGCCATGCAGTTTGTAAACAACGTTACCCATGCTCATACGGGATGTATCGCATGATACGCGTGAGATGAACCGTGCAATCAGAAGTGCGTGAAAAGCTGCCGAAGTTCTGCGATTAAGGATTTACTTGCGGCCATTCACATAGCTGTAGCTTCATGACGAATACAAAATGCTGCTCGCAAGGGGCCGTTCTGGCCACTGGTGTCATACACAAGCAAGCTGAGCCGAAAAACTTATAGCAGGCTCCACATGTGATTGAAGAAGGGCTTTATTTGAGCGCCGGTACAAAAAATAATGGCGATATCGCAACGTGAACACGTTTGTTTCATAGATATCACACTTATACTTTTCTGGCAAGTTTAGAAATACTTAGGAACATGTACTCAAAGCATTCAATGCACTCAACAACAAAGTATTCAATGTACTCAACACCATGTAATCAAAGTGAACAGGAAACACAAAGCAAAACTTGAAAACAAGGCTGTATGCCGCAGACACGCTGCGAATAATTTTAGAGCCATCCCTCAAAGTGAACCATCAGCAATCAGTACCTGTTCAGAACATATTATTGAAATACTGAACATATTTCAAACATAGCATTTGTTCTTGAACAAACACGTCACCTATGCTATGACTAATAGAGCAGAGGCTACATCATGCTTGACAGAGAGATGATAATATACAATTCGGTGTTGTGCAAGTTAATGTTCACTCGCGATTGAAGTGTGGAACGCAATGCAAACCGCAATATGGTGCTAATAATATCCAAGCTGCCATAGAGTAGATACACTGCGAGCACCTCTTTCAACAATGATTCTCACCCTTTTCGAATATGCGTTTAATGCCTAAATTAAGGTGGGAAATACGCAAAGCAGCACGCACACAAGAATCAAAGCAACTGTTTATTAAGAGTTGCCTGAATTGTAACTAGGTTTTCACACACAAAAAATATCCAACATCCACCCTGGAAAACGTTGCCGAGAGATCAACAGCCCGCGAGAGTATTTTTGAATTCGGAAGTTTGTTAAAATCCACTGGTGGGATATTGGAAATATCGCAAGCCCATTGGCAAAAAACTTGCGTACATGCTTATCAAAGTGTTTCAGGGGAAGGTCTGGTTCCAAAGAAACAAACAATCTTTCTTGAGCAAGAAGTGAAAAAAAAAAGGAAACTGAAGCCCCAAGCCGGCCGCGATCGAATACGAGTGCTCTTTTCACGTTTTAATAATGTTAGTAAACAATTCGTCTTTTATGCGATGCCCGCATTTGTTATCGTGTATGAGGGGACAGTATGTCCGTCAAGATACAAGTTTTACAAAATATTACGTCTCTTTGAAAAACTGTCTTCTGACAGGCTATATTTATGCACTCTAGCACTATGATACAATCAGTTATGTACATTACCGTCTATTCAATGAAACAATTCTAGTGCCGTCGAGCAGCAAGAAACTGCCACAAGTCTATGCTTATCCGCGTAACTTGCACGCTCGAGAGGTTGTTCAAAAAACCCACCAAATTTCAAGCATTGTTTAGTTCGTTTTCTTTGTGTGCGTGCGTGTGCGTGTGTATGTGTGTGATTTCAGTTTATACGAGCGACCTTGGAGGCGATAATACAGACAGAGAGAAAACTTTCTGGAGGTAGATCGTGCTCTCACTAAATTAATGTAGCCTTCTGTACTTTTATCCCCCACGTTTACAGCCAAATCACAATACATAGGATCGCAGTCATGTGAGAAAATTTTTTCCCGAGAAAAGTAAACTTAGTGCATCTTAATCAAAAATGTCTACTAGAAGTGCGGACTCACTCTCTTTACGCTTCCGTTTGCGAAGAAACTGGCCATTCAAACAGTTATTGGTAGTTCGAGGCTGTGGCGCTGAGAGGTGTTGACAGGGCACTAGAAACAACCTACCTAGGCTGCACAGCGGCTGTTTTGGCTAGTTTGCATAGTACAGGCCTAGACGAGGTCCCGTAGAGTTCAGCGCGTTAGCAATCTTTATTTGTGAGCGTTTCTTGTGTTTCTGTTTGTAAAATTTCTGAATACTTTGTCATCTTTCCTCATTATTCTCCCTCTTTATCAATATTCCTCCTTCACATTTAGCCCCAGCCGCATGGAGTAGCCTGCCAGGCGTTTGACTAGGTTAGCATGACACTAAACAACAATATGAAGTCAAGATGAACTGGCATGTCACTGCTGCATAATAGAAATTAAATAGGTTCATTTCTACATAAGAAGAGCATTGATAACTTATAACCTGCACAGAAACTTGACCTTAAACGCCAACTTGGCCTTAAAGAACCAGTCCCTCTTCAACCCCTTGTGATGTCATATCTCAACAGACGTTTGCGTGCTTAGGCCTAGTGATTTTGTCAATAAACAAGGAATACATTTAATTTGAAGCAAATACTTAGTAAGCTAACTAGTTTTTATTTGCTTATGTAGAAGAAGGTGCCTAAGCAGTTGAAGTTATTTTGAAATCTGTGACTGTACCCTGTTTTACCGGTGCTGCGGTTGGTCCCCAAAATTAAAAGGAAACTTTGCCTTTAAAAAAGTGAATGCAAATAGAGTTTGAAAGGAGTTGGACAGGGCAAGGTCTTCATTGAATTACAGATGTTTATGGGTAGAGTTTCAAAACGATACTTCCTCCCAATTGATTTAGTTTTACTGTTTAGTATTCCATAAAGTGCCGCTCTCAGATGAACTGAAGGTTGCCCGCTGCCTTATTTCGACGATGGCTCAGAAAGACCGCACGAATTTGTGTAAACTACAACATTCGGATATGAGCGCATGAAGAAAAAATGAGGCATCAAATTTATCAGCTGTCATTCAGCGGTTTGCGACTACTTGGTGTTTCCACTTTTTTTCTAAACGACTGGCGCTCGTAACTCGAGAGGAAATAACGCTTGGACGTAGTGCTATATGCCCCACCTACATAAAAATTTGCGCCCTAATTCGAATAACTTTGTATGCTGCAGCAGTTATCGGGGAACTTCTCGGCTCTTGGTGAGTGCAGAACCAGGAACTCGCAGTAAATTTGTTGTGGAAAAAGAAACCTTGAAGTTGATGCAAAGGTACGCGACTAACTCATACATCTGAACTATGCACCCGCGCTTAGCGATCTGAAGGCTCTTTCACGCAGTGTCTGTAACTTGCAGCCGTTGATGCCTAACTCTTATCCACAAAATAATTCTGGCTTGCACACTATCAGCTCCGTGTGCAAGATTAGTTAAGTGGAATAAAATGCGGCTGCAGAATTCGCTCGTATCGGATTGTTACTCCACTCCCTGATTGGGATCTGTTGACTTATACACGACTTTAAGGCTGATTGATGTCTTAATCACGTGCCCCTGATTATGCACCTAGCAAATGCAAAGGGCGTTAACGGTGCTGTATTTTTATATCGTACCCATTTAGCAGCCGTTTATGATATTGAGTCGTTAATTATCAATGAAGCGCTGTCATTGCTCTGCATGATTGTCAGACTTCTGGCGCCAGCCTCATTTTTGTAATGCAGTTCTCTTCTGACATTTATTGATAAATGTACTCCGTTTCCTCTTCCCTGTTAAGGTTATCGAAAGATAACTACCTTCTTGAAGGAACAAGCACTTCATCAGAGGTGCCTGCGCATTGCGATGTGCTGTGGGCAGAACATGAACGAACATGCAAATTGAACATATCGCACATGCAGATAGTTCACTATACACTGTCATCGTCAATTGCACTCGCTTTCTCCTTCCCCTCCTCCCTTTCTGCTACGTATATACGGGAAGGCGAAGGTGTAGAGACAAGGCACCTCTCTTCTTTATCTGACATTAAGAACATTCTCACTCTAGCACGGCAGTTTGATAAACGGAACAAAATTGCTTCATACCACGCCCCATCGTCGTCCGTACTAAAGAATACGGTCATGCATCTGCCTATTCAACACCTCATTCTCCCATTTCGCAAAAAGAAAATATATATCTTCGCACCACGACGTCATTGCTATTCTCGCGTACGCAACTGCATTATTTGCAGCAATCTCCCGTCTACAAAGCAATCAATGTTGGTAAGCTCTGGTCGAAATGACTAAACACTATATACATTACTTCTTTGAACTCTCCACAGCCAACCATACGCGACCGTACGCAGCCTATCAAACCCGCAATCGACCATGCCCCAGGAACCAACAGCTATGCTAATGAATTTCTGTCAGTGGTGTTTGACTTTAGTGTTTTCGACGCTGAAGTGAATTTTGATCGCATCGAAAATGTTTCTGCACCTACCTGGCACAACATAAACAATCGTTTCCATAACCTAATTTGTAGATAACAATGGCAAAACAAGTTCACTACTAGTGTTCATTATTGCGAATTTAAAACAAAGCTGGGTGCGCACTATATACCGCTTGTCCCCTCTGTAATGTGCAAACCGTGAGGGTAAAATAAATAAATACCTAGCTTTATATTTTCCGTTTCGATAAGCGTCTTGGGCTGTTGTGATTACCCATTCTTGATAGATCATGTAGTATGTTTGCTGCTCTAGCCGACAGTGAGTCGGAATATTTGAGTCTAAAACAAGAAAAAAAAAACGATACACGAGCAAACAGGCTTCTTTCTTTCAGATTTTGAGCCGGAACATTTGGAGAAAGCCCTTTTCTGGTAAATTTCCTGAAAGCGTTGCTAGGTAACTCGTTTTCTTGTGCCATGGTGCAAGTTCCTACTTTGACGGGGTGCTCTTTATATTAATCTCACGTATCTCCTAAACAGAGATAACTGGTTCCTTCGTTTCTCTCGTACGAAGTTCAATGTACTTTCGAGCACCTTTTTTTATTAAGGGGAGACAGTTTTATCACTCCAGCTCGATAAGAAACACAATCTTGATTTTTGCGTGAATATCCGGCCGAACATAAGGCCAGTTTAAGTCGTGCCTACTCCCGGCACAGCCGTTGACATCGTTACATTGCTAAAGGCAGTTTTTTTTTTTTTTTTTGTCGCGGCAGAACCAACAGCCCCAATTAAATGCGCTGGACTGAGGATTGTTTTGAGCTTCGTAATGATCAGAACCACGACCACAAGAGGCAGGGAGATGTCACATGACGCAACAGGCATCGCCACCGTGCGGCGGAGCCACCTGACAATACTGTGTGAGGTGACCCCTAGCGGCAGCTGCATCGTCCTCGAAGTTGCGGTGGCAGCGCCAGCAAAATAGTCGTCGGCAGGACCAGCAAGCGCCCACCTTGTTGCTGGTGTTGCGCTCCAGGCGCACCTTGCATGACGGGCATAGGGCCCGCTTTCCGGGGTCTTCGTTTAGCCATGACTGCGGGTAGGAAAATGACAAGCGGAAAAATCGTTAGAGCAACTGGCCTCGGGTTTTAAGTGCTTTTCATATCGAGGAGCCACCTTCTGTGCTAATGTGATGATGGAAGTCCAAGTGGCCGAATTAGAGAAGAAAGCATTATATACATCTGCTACGCCAACAGAGATTTCAGCAAGTACTCTACAGAGCTGGTTTTATTAGCATGGCAAGTGGATTTCCGTCAGTAACAATGGAGCTAGACCAGTCAATTTATGAACGCTGTGAGAGGTGAACGTTACTTATGATGCGATAACACCTCGGGTATTAGTGCTTTCTATATCGAGAGCGTTATTGTAAGCGGAACTATTCCGAAACCGCATTTCAGCGGACCGAGGTTGCTTCAGTATTCGAGGGAATATGATAACAGACAGATTGAACGTATTTATACTGAGATTGTCATCGTTATAGCGTGGTTTTAATTTGTGAGAATGTGACTCTAAGAAGGCACATCCCTGAACACTTATTGTAACAATATACTCAGGTGGTGTGAGCCCCTTTTGTTTCCGCAAAACTGGCATAGGATTACGTCATGGCCACGGCCGGTCTCTGTGGTCTGACTGACTCGCTTCAAATGTTAACGACCAGAAAGATACATGTTATTAAGACGCATGTGCAATATCCACGGCATAGGCTATGCAAATTAAAGCATTAAGAAAAGGCCTCGCGCGCTGACGTGCCAGCGCAGAGGAAAGTGCGTTGCGTTTTCACGGTTCAAGAGTGCTAGCATACCTTGTCATTGGCGCCATTCGGAGAAATTGAGTCTTTGAAGGTGGCGCATGACATTCCGTAATGGTACAGGGAACGGCACCTGCAGGAAAACGTGTAGACAGTGATCATCGCTGTCTGTTACACCACGGAAAAGATTCAAAACACGAAGTGAAACGTGGCTGTAGGTGCTGCTAGCAATACTGAAGCTGACAGAGGAGATAACATGTTTTGGTTCATGACTTGCGCAAGTCAGGTTGTGTGCGCAATTACTGACATTATGACCAAGCACACTTGGGCCTATCTCATTGAAAGGCAAGATTTGTACTCGGCGGCAAGTCTTCTGGAACGTTCGGCCGGTCACATCACAGAAGGCGGCGAGGGTGAAGAAGTAGCGGATAGTCAGAGTATGAATCCGCTCTTTTTATTTACACCTTAAGTATTTCATGCATCTTAAAGCGACGAATCTGGTTGCAAAAGCGAAGCCTCCGCATTGATTTACCCGTACACCTTTCAATGATGATATTTGGACCTCTTTAGATGATCAAGTTCCGTTGCAAACTCAAAATTATTTCTACATGATAACAAATACAGAAAGAAAAAAAATTACGCCATCTTTCCGTAGGGGAACCCTGAGTAGTATGCGAGGCAGCCATGGGGTCCGACTCAAGTTCCCATTAGCTTTCAGTTCGTCGTTTCCGTTAGGTTTAGGTACGTAGCTACCGACTTCGCGAGCCCGAAGTTCGCGATCGGCCTGTCGCCGCTGCTGTTTCGTGGCAGCGGCTCGAGCCCTCTTCTCCGCGACGCTGTCCACGGCGCTGACACTGGCGTTGACGCTGGCGCTGTCCGTGGCACTCATCGCGGCGTTGCGGGAGGAGAATGAGAGGAGCGGAGCGCGCGTCATTATACCGCGAGCTACAGTGGCGCACCCCAGCGGAGTATGCAGCGCCTACCGTCGCGCCTATAACCTAAGCTGCTTCGCATTATCGCGCGCGGAGCCGCAGGTGTTGCCGTTCGTTGCGCAATCCGGAGAGGAGAGAAGAGGACCGTCGGAGAGGAAAGGAGGAATGCCGAGAGGAGAGGAGATGAGACAAGGAGAGGAGGGGGAGGAGGATGCGCATGCGCAGTGCGGGTGTGGATGCCGCACGGCGGAGGGAGGGACGGACAGAGCCGCCGGCAAGAAATGCTTCGCATTTAATATGGTTTGACAAATCGTGGAATATAGGGCATACTTCAATCCCATGGGCACCCTGGAGCCTGTTTTGATATTGCCGCAGACAATGAATGGTGCGAGCAGATATAGTAGAATAGAACAACGCAACGCAGCCCAAAAAAAGGTGGAAAAAATTTAATATGGTGCTTTACGTGCCAAAACCACGATCTGAGTATGAGGCACGCCGTAGGGGGGGGGGGGGATCCGGAATAATTTGGACCACCTGGGATTCTTTAACCTGCCCCTAAATCTAAGTACACGGGAGTTTTTGCATTTAGCCCCCATCGAAATGCGGCCGCAGTGGCCCGGCTTCAATCCCATGACTTCGTGCTTTTCAACGTCGAGCATTCTAGGGCTTTTTCAGGAGAGCATAAATTTTTATGGCTGTGTTCTCTTAAAACATTCCTAACCCAATTGCCTGCGAGCGGCTTCGAAATCCTAAATCCAAACTGAATCGAAGAGTTCTGTAGCCGTGAACAAAGGATAACAGAAGGGACCAGAATTCTTTATGTAGGTCGTGTTTTAATGCGAATGCATTATATGGCTGATGAAGCGGAAAATCAGGCGGCGTGGTGGGAGGTGCTACAAAAAGTAGCATGGTCACAGAGACAGACGGCGGCGGTAGCCGCTCTGTCTATATACTATGGCGCCACTCATCACGGCGCTGCCAGTCGGTCCGGTGATTTCGGTGAGTTCTGTCAATTGCTCCGATGGCCCACTTCCAAAATTGGATTAATGTGGATTACCCGCCGTGGTTGATTAGTGGCTATGGTGTTGGGCTGCTAAGCACGAGGCTGCGGGATGATATCCTGGCCACAGCGGCCACATTTCGATGGGGACGAAATACGAAAACAGCCGTGTACTTAGATTTAGGTGCACGTTAAAGAATCCCAGGTGGTCCAAATTATTTTGGAGTCGCCCAGGACGGCGTTCCTCATAATCGGATCGTGGTTTTGGCACGTAAAACCCCATAATTTTTTACTAAGGTGTAAAAAAGTGAATTAAGGTGGATTGGGATGGATTAAAGTAGATTACGGTGGATTAAAGTATACTAAATTGTATTGAGGTAGATTGAACTGGATTAAAGCTGATTGAGGTGCATTAAAGTGGATTAGGGTTGGTACAAGTAAAAGCAAGGTGGATAAAGGTAGAATTTTAATTTAGGGTGATAACTTAGAAAATTCATTATGCTTTCGCATTGAAATCACGTAGGGTACTTAAGGGATTACATTTTTGTGTCTTTTTGCATTCCGCAATATAGTGCCGAAGGAATATGTCCAAGCATGCGATAGTGTTGAAGCCAAAAGACACTTCTAGAGCTTGGATGGTGTGAGAAACAGACTCAAGCGGACTCATTACACGATTCTAAATGGACGTGTGTAGTATAGTAAATGGAATGTCTCTTTTACAGTTGACCCTCTTGGCTTTTCCATCTCATTCTTCTGGCTCTTATGGGCTCTTATGCTGAGGTCCACCATATTGGGTCAAAGGATACGTGTTGAGAAATGCACTGGCGGGCTTTGTACATCGCCTATTATTAGCATAAATAAATTGTCGGTCGCAAAGAATAGACGGATTTCAGGCTAAGCATGTGGCCGTGATAGTTTCGTAGTTTCGCTTTTGGTCAATGCATCGTCGCGCGCGCCTGTTCCGCTCTACGGTGTTTGGTTGCGTGTCGCGTGGCTCGAAAAACGTTGACTTCGCGGGAAACAGCCAGAAAATGCTTCGTGTGTGTAGTATTGAGGGCTGTATAAATGGCCCAAGGCGCTTGCTCAGGGGCAGCGGCAGTGTTGACTCGATTGTGTCCTTTCATGTGGTGTCGCGCGGTGAGCCCCGGCTCCCCGGCGTTCGCAATGGCTCAGTGCTCTGCCGATGATAAAACGGCAAAAGAGCCAGAGAAACGGATGGTGTGCTCTCTGCATATCTCGCCCTCGGATTATGTATATAATCCTGCCCTCGGAAAGTATCTTGGCGTGCCCCAGAGGCCAATCCTTTCTCGAGCAGCTGTTCCCTCAATGCGGCCTTCATCAAACCCCCTTCCGGTGCCCCTGCAGCAGCAGACTGGCGGCTCGGTGAGTGCTGAATGTCATTAAATAAAGCCACGAAATAACCATACCGAGTACGTGCGCAACTTTCTACGCTTGTTCTGTCGGGAACATCGTCGCCTGGCGGACCGGACGCTTCGCTTTCCGTCGACGAAAACGAAGCTCTCCGCCGGCGCGGCCGGCGGCTCACCGCCATCGCACGCGGAAACACCTACCGCTCGAGCACGGAGGATCATTTCGCGCTCCGTTTCACTGAATATCGCTGAAATGCAGTTCTGCTTCTCTGGCGAGCTCTTCGTTGCAAGGTTCAGCTGCAGCAATGGTATCCATCGCGGCGAACGCAAACGCAGCGACCATGCATGCAGCCATGATGCATCCAGTGCCTCGGCCGTTTACGCAAGCGGTGACGTATCATGGCGCATTCTGATTCACCGAGAGCAATGAAATCTGTGACGACACTGCTTCAGCGCCAAATCTGGGGTGAGAGAAATTGAGGAAGAGATATTTGGTCTTTGTTTACGAATTTCTCCGCTAATAACTCATATTTTTGCACCCAACAAAAACTGCATGCATTCCTGAAGGTCCCTCTTTTATTCCAGCTGAACTTCCTGTTTCTCTTTAGTGTCTCTTTAAGAAGCTTACTGTGTTTGGAGCACGACAAATCGCCTACCCCTCGAGATCAAAAGGCAGGGCGGAGAGAATAAAAAAAGACGAACTAGCACGCCACTCAGCATCCCACTAAAGTTCACTGGAAATAACAATGTCCTCGGCATTGTCCTCACCGTTGTCTTGAACCCAAGTGTAGCGGCAACGCAGGGACTACTACTTTCATTATGGCACCAATAGGGTCGCTGCGCGTGCGCTTTCGACGGGGTGAAAATGGTTTAATGTAGTGTTCAGAAGTGCACCAGTGGACGTGGAACTCACCGGAAGCAGACGGCGTTGGTGCATCCAGGGCAGACGTGCACGTTGCCCAGGACGTGCACGCCCTGTTCCTCGGCGTTCCTCTTGGAATCCAGTGCAAAGTGGCACTCGGGTGTCGGACAAGGCAGCCATTTTCCGTCCAAGTCTGCTGCGACGCTGCACTCGAAGGACCTCCGTGCAAGGTCGCTCAGCAAATCCTGGTCGTTGCGCGTCACGTGGGCGATGTCGGCTATCGCCCACGGTGAGGCGCAGTCCTGGAATCCCGAAGAATGCGGTACTGACGATCCAACATTGGTGGAATCCGTAAGAAAGGAAGACTGCACCTTTCGGATCTATCTTGTCTACAAGCTAATAATAATGTTCATCCATCACTTGCGTTCCTTTTCTTTCTTTAAAGCTCGGTGCTCGGTACTTTCAGGTCCCAAACGGTGTGCGCGGATCAGCATGACGTAGCATTCTCGATAGGAAAGTAGCGAGTGCGGAATGGCAATGAAATGAACTGCACGTGAAATAGATGACCAATAATGTTTGGGGACAAGTTAAGCACTAAAGGGCGTAACATTTTTATTGGTTATCACTTTTATGGACACTCCAAGCGAATTTTCGCTGTCAGAGTCGCCATGGCACTCTGAATATGCTTAGGTATATGTATGGCTTAGTCTTATCCCTACCGTATATGCGGGTTATATTGCTAGCTATTGAATCATTAAAGTTGCTTATACCACGTCTTACGTTCTTGACTAAATTATTCCTCAGACTTTTGAGAATGGCAGCCCACAAACCGATTTCATGAAACATAACATTGATTGATTGATTTATTGATTGATTTCTTTCTGTACATCAACAGAAATCGAAGCAAAAGCAACAAGCTATACAGCCTGACGGAGGCTTTTGCTCCGAGATACAGTTCAGCACGCAGCTATAATACAAGTAGGCAAACATCAACAATGTACAATACTTAACATCAGGTACTCATTCATTAATCAACATTTTTTCTATATATATAAAAGCAAAAGCAAAAAAAAAAAAACATTATCACAGAGCAGAGAAAGAATGCAAATCGGCATACATATATTGTGAGAAGCAGCAACAAAAAGAAACAATGTGCGCTCAGAAATACAACACACAGTGAACATTGAGCAAGAGGAGAAGTCGAGACACATGGAGGTTTTAATCAACACTAAAACTGTACTGAAGCATATTAAATACAGTTTTCTAGAAGAATTTGTTTAAACCTCTTTCCGGGGATTTTTTTTATTTAGGTCTAAAATATTGTCAAGTTTATTAAGCTGACTGAGTATTTGGGGCAGAATATGCTGCCGACCATAGGTAATTCTAATTTTTGGTGTTCTTATATTTGTGCACAGAGGCAGTATTGAACACATCGAGAAGCACTGTACGTGGGTATAGCTTATTATTTTGGATATGCAAAAAAAGCTTGATATAATAGATTTGGTTAGCTTGCAATATGAAATGTTTTGAAAATAGCGGACGCATGCTGAGACCAATTGCGGGTGACCATGATATTCCTCAAATATTCGTAGTACCTTTTTTGTAATGTGAATAATGTGGTATAATTCTGTGCTGTCGTTGTGCCCCATATCAATGCGCAGTAACTAAGCCTGGAATAGAATAATGTATATATAGTTCTTTCTTGAGCCAGAGTGGTAATAACGGACTTAATCTGTACATACATCCAACACGTAACTCTACTGCTAATTTATTTACATGTTCATTCCAGGACAGGTCTTCCTAGAACCATACGCCAACATTCACATCACATGCAGTTTATATGAAATTTTATCTGACTATTAAATAATACAAATGCGAAATAATACCAGGGCTCAAACCTGGAGGTGATGTAATTTTAATGGCGCGGTTCCTTATGGGCAGCGTAATGTCATTACAGGCCCTACATGGCTTCTTAAAGCTTTCAAGGGTGTCAGAAATTTTGGCGCACCCGTGTATGTTGCGTTCGCGTTAGTCGGACTCGTGCATAGTTAGAACACCATCCGAGGAGTTCAAGCACAGCCTAGGCCTTGCAATCGCAGTCAGTGCTTCGCTCTTCGTGCGAAACTGCCAATTTTTTAATTGTGTACCGAAAGGACGGACGATGCAGAGATGGAGATAGAGTAATCCTTTAAGTGTCATTAGAAGACGCTTTGAAGGCCGCAGTATCATTTTAGGTTACCAACACATTGTTTCAAAGCAACATTTCAATCAAGTTGTCACAAGAATGGTGATAACTACTGTGGAGAATGCAGGTCAAACTTCGATTTTATTGAATTTGAAGCTTCACACCAGTACGGCAGTGTTCCGTCCGGCATTTAAACGTGTTTTGTCATAATTGAGTCGTTTTGGTCCGAAATAAGTGCTCGAAACTAGGCAGGTTGAGTGCTTTTTGTTTTCGAAATTCACTGGAAGCCCTCATTACCGATAAGCATGCAAGCTATAACGAAGCAGATGCTGCCAAAATATATCTGTGTGCGGCAAGCTGGTGTGTAGACTGCAGGTCAGCGTCGCACTAGGCGTATTTCATGCATTGCGTTTTTCCTGACTCGTGTACGAAGCCTCGTCTGAAGGTAAGAGTGACCATGTCATCATTGGAGTTATTTAACAAGCATCTACGTCCAAATACATGAGAGCTTTTGCATTACACCTCGATATGTGCGCGGTCACGACGGCCTCGTGCTTAGCAGCAGAACACCATAGACGCTCAGTCATCCGGGCTGGTATAGAGTTTAGAGTTCGAGATATTTTCTGTCGCTTGTGTTCATATGGGTTCATATGCGAAGACGTGACAGTGATTGTAACACGTCAGAAAAGGGACCGGTTGTAATTCATTCAGTGTAGGCGACTACCAAGACTTCGTTAGGCAATTTTAGGAATGTTTCCTTGAACTTTCTCAGTGAAACGTCAGGGTCACTTCAAAGAAACGTTTTGCGAAAATAAAGAGTGCGCGGATGTTAGTATTATCCGATATCGCAGCTGTGATTTTAGCAATGGATGATGCTGGCCGCCTTGCTACTAAAGGCTGCCGATTCAAGGAAGCATTAGAGCAAGAAAACACAATGATTTTTATAGTAGTTCCTCCAGGCTGCATTGTTCAGGTGGGAGGGAATGAAAAAGCACACAAATAGAGCAAGGAAAGGGAAACGAAAGAAGAAGAACATTCTGACACTCATAGACCGGCAATATAATATAACTCACTATTAGGACTCACCCAGAATCAGATACGTGGGTAGATGTGAGTGAGTTTTAGTGGCTTCACTCAGGAGTGAGTTCCCCGACTTAGACTCAAACTAGAGAGAAGACCTAGGTGAGATTGCTTGATGTGATATCCTCCAAGAACAGCGTGGTAAACTTCGAGCTTTCGGTATTCGTATTTGTTAGTACCAGTACATTGTAAGCTTTGATTATTTCCGCAAAGTTTCGTTACTTCAAGTTTCGGAGATGATAAACGCCTGCCGGGATTCTATGAAAGAGGACTAAAAAAACCATATCCAAACGTCGAAGAACATATGGGGATTCCATAAACAGAGGTCCATAAAGTAACTCATGAGCTGACTCACAAAGACTGACTCACACTCATACCGACCCGTGAGTGCGACCTAGCAGAGCTGAGTAGAAGTTTGGTGAGTTTTTGAGGCTCATTGAAACCAAAGCAAAACATTCCGGCAGAAAACACCTCAATGACCATCGACATTAATGTGATTAAAATTGAAGCAATGTAGTGACACCGTATTGTCACCACCGAAACGTGTCACGCATGATATCTGTACTGCAGCTGGGTTCCTCTCTCGTGCTTCGATTTTGATTTATTGGCATCGCCGTTCAAACGGAGCGGTGACAGATAATCACCTACACTGCTGGAGTTAATCACGTATGCAATAAATAGTTTTCATTTCTAGCCTTTCTATATGCATCTCCTTAAACTTCTTTCCCCTTCCTCTTTCTTTCTTTTCTGGGGTTTTACGTTCCAAAACCAGTTCTGATTATGAGCTACGCCGTAGAGGAGGGCTCCGGATTAATTTTGAACACCTGGGGTTCGTTAACGTGCACTACAACGCAAGCACACGGGCGTTTTTGCATTTCGACTCCATCGAAATGCGGCTCAAAAGTTCTCCGTCTAACTTTCCCCCCCTACCTATTCTTGCAACGGATCCGGTCGTATCAATCTATTCCCTGATTTTTCTCCCCCAATACTCCAAACGCTCTAGCTTATCTCTGACTGGTGACCGGTTGTTGCTTCCACCCACTTTAAATCCAAGTGCTTCTGGAAGGTGTACGTTACCTACGGGTCGTACTGTGTTAGGAGGAATCCCTCCGCATTCCATTAGGATGTGATCCCTTCGCATTCCATTAGGATGTGCTGAGTGGTCTCAGGATTTTTGTTCTAGTCAAGCTGCGCCGTCTAACGGCGCCAGTCGTGAAGTCGGCGCGGGACGCTTGTCGGAATATATATGGCGAGGGTTTGATTCCGCCAAGCACTGGAGAAATGTTAAAGGATCTTCTTTTTGTCATGAAGAGTGGCACATACCCAGTGACACAAGTTGTCGTCGTAGAGGCTCGTTAAAGAGTGACAAGTATCCAGTGGCACCTATACCAAGTAACCCAAGTTGGCGTGCAAGAGGTTCACTGAAGAGTGGCCCATACAGTCTCACATACCTAGTGACCCAGATGTCGTAAAGAGGTTAGAGACGAATAGATATACTTCGAAAACTGGGTGAACAATGCTAATCGCATTAAAATATAATTGTGACTGAGTCCGAGTGAGTTTGGTTTATTCTGTCGACCTATGCTCATAGCCCCACGGTAAAAGCATCTCGCGCGCGTGTATGTGTCATTTGTTTTTGTTATCTCGCCGCCTTTCCTTCATCCTAGACCACCTCATCTGCAAAAGCATGCTAAGCCTGTCCGCTCGGCTACCATCTCCAAAATACAACACCGAAGTTTCTCTCGTTCTTCATATAAAAATCCGCATTTTCCCATACAATATACGGCACATGTACCATACAAGCACAGTAAATCCCGGGTCACATGCAGGGAACTTTCGCGGTGAACTTCGTGCGGCTCGCACCAGTGCGGCGGAACGCCAGCGTGCCGCCGTCGTGCTGCGCCCACATGCGGCGAAAAACAGGCGGCTGCCGCCGCCACGATTTCAGTGTTGCTAGAAACAGCGTTATTTCATTCCCAGTAAAATGCAGTGAAAAAAAAAAGCTTTGTATCGGCAACTGAACCATATTGGTCGCCCTGGACGGCTTTGATCAGTCGATCATTGTACGCGATGCGTGCAGCTTTTGTCGCCATGTTCGCTCTAGTCTCTTTGGCTGGCTAGCCGAGTCAAATACGGCGGCAGAAAGTCGGACGTGACCGCGCCCTGATTGGTCCGCGCTGACAGCCCTTCATTCGCCGCTTCCGGCGAGCGATTGACCGCTTGCGAACACATCTAGCCCGCCGTGATCGACGGCGAACAGCCGCCGGCCGCCGGGCGAACGCCGCGCACGGCCGTTCGCCAGTTTTTCGCAAGAAAATCGCTCCGTGTGGGTCGCGTTTAAAGGAACATGTGGGCACCCCATGTAAAACCTCGTATGGCTTCACCATACATACAGACATTCCTTCACGCCATATTGGGGAACATACAGGTTTCTATTTGATCTGATCAGCATATGCCCTAATGGGATTATTGCATACGGAGAATATAAGTTTTTTTTTCCTTTCGATAAGGGAGGATCACAGGTGATTATCAGTTACTGCAAAAAGCCACAGCGTTGTGTAGGAGGTGCAGGGCCACGAACGTTTGCATTCAAGTACGTGTAGCAGCTAAATGTTTACCGGATGGCTCGCATATTAGCCTCTTGTTAATAAGCGCTTCTCATTCGGCTTCATAGTCTGCGCTTTCTGCCCTAATAAAGAAGAAATGTTGACGCTATTACACAAATTTGGAAACTGAAGATCTGAATCGCTCAGAAGTGCGCTGCCCTGCAGAGTACGCACCTTCTCGAAACACGCCAACGGCAGGGGAGCTCTCTTGAAGACCAGCAGCAGGCACGGTTCACAGTGCCAATGGCCGCAAAACTCGAGTCTGTGCCCATGCCCCGAGATCCGGTCCTTCGGAGCGCCTCCTGGTGGCTGTCGGCAGATAGGGCAGCGCTCTCCGGCATCGCTCGTCGATTTTTCGTCCACTCTGCTCTTCGGCAGCTGACTCACGAGTTGTTCGGCCTGCGTCAATAAAAATGACGAGAGATTCGTCGCCTATAGTGGGCGCAAAATATTCATTGAAGTCGCCAGGACCTTTCGCAGCGGTGCTTTTAAGGGGTATTCCGCCATGATGCTCGTGCGGTGGCGCGGTCGATATGAAATGGCTCCAAACAACACCAAGCGACGCAGCTTGCGTCAAAGCCCCGAAGTGGCCGTAGGACTAGCTAGGCATCACTGAGAACGTGCAGCCAGACTCCGACGTCGCCAGAATTGTTGCGGCATCCAGGAACATATAACGGAGATAATAGAAGGGCTTAGCTACGTATAGTGAAGCACTTGAAAAGGTTCGAATATAGTGACGAAATTGCAGCGGATTTAGTGAAGCGTTTGCCAAGTCTTCAGTCTTGCAAACAGACCCCTGACACCTCCGGAGTGTGCGAAAACTTCCTTATCGGCATCTCGGCTGCCTTTGAGGATCATTCATTTTAAACAGTGCCAAAAAAAGGACATTCAAGAAAGAGCACAGGACCAGCGCTATGCGCTGGTCTTGTGCTCTTGCGTCCTGTGGACCAGCTCTTATTTGTCTCTTTTTTTTATGGCGTTGTTTAAAATTAAGGATGCGTTCCAACTAGCTCGCGCACAAGCGCTTCTGAGCCTTTGAGGAATAAGTTGCTCGGATCGGCATATATCTCCGAGGGTTTTCTCGATTGAATAGGTCGAGTGATGAATTTTGATGCACAGGTTGATGAAAGTTAAGCTGCGATTTTCAAATGTTGCGCTTGATGAACCGTCACCGGTGAGAAATTATTTTTGCTTTGTTTTGGCAATGGCACAAGCGTTGGCACACCTGGTGGTAGTATGCTGCGAGTTTAAAGCATTATTATATGCGAAGGGGCGGTATCTTAATGAGTTGCTCGATCACGCTCAAGCGCGGCGTTGCTTTTGATCGCACTTGGTCGTGATGGTCATTTTTAGGGCCAGTAAAAATAAAGAAGAGACCGTGGCGACGAAAAGCCACTCACGAGAGCAGCCTCTATTGTGTTACCACCAAAATAAATTCTGTATGATGAAAAAAAAAAAAAAAACTTAACCCCATTTTGCCTCACAGTATATGCCTCACAATACGGCTGCTCTAACAAAATATTGCGAAGCTCAAATTGGCGGACCTTATTTCCACAATGACCATCTGTATAAATATGACATATTTTCCATGCATAATACGAACAGTATGCAGTGAATATTTTGAACTAAATTTTTTTGTGAAATACGAAAGTGGCAAAGTCAAGCAGCTTGATTTACGCGATACACCTTTTTAATGCGAGGATAAATTTTACATTTTCAGAGGCTCAGTGTCATGACGTTTCCAAGTCTACGAATTGCCGCACTTTGGAAGGTCTTACTGCTCTGATGGCTGCATCTGTTCCGAGAATCTCGACCGTTTCGAATTGTCCATCGAAGGTGGCGGCATCCAGCTTGCATTCTCTGGCCAGATACCAAGGGTCATCGCCAAGAGTGGTGATGAAGGACCTCAGCACAGTAAACCCTTCTCCGACCAGTGCCAATTTCTTCCTCTGCCGCTTCTCCTGCACAAGAATTCAATTGCTGTTAAGTTGCGATTGCCGTAAGTTCAACAGGACTCCTACGACGGCTCAGAATATTTGTTTTATGCGGCGGAGGTGAGTTGAATGGGTTTGTTACGACAAGGTACGTGAGAGTTGTTTCGTGCACAGACTGGTGAACCTGTCGTGGGGAGGAATCGCATAGAGGCAGAATGAATAATAGTGCGTACCTTTCACATTTCCAGGTGGGAAAAAATGCAAGCTAAAATGAAGTAAGAGGAAGAACTACAGTTGGCGATTTTGTGAACTTGCGCTGGTTATTGCTGCGAGTACCTCGCAATCTAGACTAGAGATTTCTAAGATTTATACCTTAACACCATTTGTTCATTTTCGTGATCCGCCGCTCATGCTGTTTCAAGCACCGTTTCATCTCTCGTTTCCGGTTTCTTGCCCTCGCGTGCGGACTTGCGCTGATGCGCCTACGTGACCGTTGCGGGGGGAACTCTTGTTTTCAGTGCCAGAGGTACGTAAGCGCAAGAGAAAGACAGAGGCAGGACCGTCCTGGTTCGTTTGAAACATTTGTTTCAAACTGTGCCCACATTTTTTCGCTCTGTGCATCTATCTACATCATGAAGTCGCACAAACTCGCCCGAGTTTCCGCGCTCAACTAGAGATAGTGCGCAAAGGCCTAATCCATGTCACCACACTCGAAGATAAAGGCGAATTATACTTCGAAGGCACCCGTTGTAGAATGAGTGCAAGGATGATCTAAGCAAGAAAATGACAAAGAAAGAAGACAGTCGTTTCAAGGGACCGACAACCACCCAGGACGTGTCCATTAAAATGTTGGTGGGAACGAAAAGACCGTGATTTACAGTGATCGCGTATGCATTTCGCGATTAAATAGTAATTATAATTTTAATTTGGCGCAGAAAGTCGTGAAAGGAAGCTATGTGACGCGAAATGGCGGCGATACCTTGGTACTAAGAGATGGATCAGATTACTGTCCGTATAGGTTGGCTGTTATTAAGTGCACCATAGTTATTGTTTACAATCGCACTCTTCCTAACACATAGGCATTTGCACTTTATTGCAAGCGTATTACGAGGTAAGAAAAATCACGTTAGCGATCGGCGTTGCCTTCTCGGCAGCGAGAGGAACGGCAGACCCGTGGGGCGTCGTGGTGTCCCTCATTGCATGAAGCTGCATGTTGAAGTTGCATGTAGTCGCATGTTGCAGCTGGTGTCCCTCATTGCGTTAAGTGTTTTTGTACACGTGCGAGTTTTCGAGTCGGTACTCCGAGTTCGGTGGTCTCCCTGTGAGACACAAAAGACCTTGGACTAGTCATGCCGTAAATGGGTGCCAAGAGTGCATGAATAGCACTGCTGGCGCACCCTACCGCTTCCAGCAATGACGGCGTGCAATCGCCTATCGCTTTAAATTATTGCTGTTTCCAGCTTGTTGCCAGAGGGAGACTTCGTGAAGATGATCACGACTGCTGACACTGACCCCAACATTGTGACAACATAGATTCGACGGCGTTTTCCGCGTTACCACTGCTGGGCCGAGCTCTCTGACCGGTAAGCTTACCACGGCACTATAAAAAAAGAAATAAAAAAGGTACTGCAAGCATTTGTTGTCGGTTCTTCAAGCATATATATATCTATTGCAAGCCGTTCAGCTGGTGGAGAGCAAAGGCTAGCAATTGCCGCTTCTTGCCACTCATCTTGGATTCAAAGAAACTTGCTTCTGGAAGTCCGCTGTACTTTCTAGTTAGCTCTGTGCCTCCATTTACTGCTATATTCCACTTGCTACGCTAGCAAGTTGACATCACATGAGCGCAGTGGAAAACACGGTTATGTAAACGCCATTTCTTTAGGTACTATTAAAAACAGTTCACCTTAAGCCCTAACCTGGCCATGTCACATATGTTGAGGAACTTTCCGAACATTCGAACTAATAATTTACCAGTTCTTCAAGCAGCGGTGACGAGAGTTTATATTCAGCATTGCTCATAACTATGCGTACTTGGTGCATTAACATTTGATGATGACTTCTACTATGGTTTTCCAAGCATGATTCGTAATTACGACGCATGCGTTGCTCCCTTCAACGCACGCGTTTTAGTTTTTATTGCTATGGTTTGATAGCCAGAATGAGGTAACACAGGACACGACTCACGCACAAATTGGCGTTGGGGACGACACGCTATAGAAATATAAAGAAATGAACCTTGGGGGGCACTGTGCAGCATCAGACCTACTTAGATAATTGTACTCATTATAAACAACTGCAGCGCTATTAGAAATCAACCAGCGGGCTATAATCACACGCATTCCGAACATATGATATTAGCCTTGGTTGTAAGATTTAACCATTCGTAACGTGACGACGCAATCTTTAGCCCCTATTGACCCTTTTCACGGCTGATCCCGTGGGCGCTGCCATGTTTGATCACGTGGTGACGCGTCCATTGCTTGCCTCAACCGCCTCTGTTGCCTCCTTGTTTACAATGGAAGTGTATGACGCCGGCGCGGCTTAGAAAACCTCTGTTTTCGTAGATATCGTAGACAGTGACTATAGGTGGACGACAAGAAGCTTTGATCACAGCTTCAGACAACATGTAAAAACGCTTTCGGAGCTGATTAAGCTATGTCCAAACGCCGCTAGCAGCGTATATGGTGCTTGTTCTAAAAGCGGGGATAAATATGTATTCCAAGCTATCGAAGCTTTCCGATTATGAATTCAGTCAGGATTAGTGTGTTTTGCTCTTTGTTCTTTATTCGGCAAATATTTTGAAGCAGTGGCTTGTCAGTTGATAACTCAGTGAAGTTCCTCGGTGCGGCCACTATCTGATTATTTTCTGCCTATAGTTATAATCGCTCGCGGGCGTGCTCACTTCCCATAGATTTGTTCTTGCTGCGCACGAGGCTTGAAAAGCAGCTGTTTTGTACATTGTAATACCTTGTAGCAAATATATATTACAGCTAGTAACTGGCTTACTCTTGTGGACCGTCACGAAACATTCAGCTTCGACAATTCGTGCGCCATAGGTGTAGTCCGTCATTAATTGTGCGTATACAGTGCACATATATTCAAGTGTGAGCCCATTCACTTATTCTTGATACGTCGGCAATAAAGTGGGCGTAAACTTTCCTGCCATTTGGGACAGATGTGTATAGATAGATAACGTGCGCGAAACTTACTAGGACAGGAAGCGCGCTACTTCCCTTTGTCATTCTTTAACGAGTGGTACTCACTCTTGCCAACGTTCTGGGGATGAAGCCCTTTCTTTGAAGGTTAGCGATAGAAGGCTGGCGGATGAGCAAATTTCTGTATCCCCGAGGAAAGCCGTACATTACGAAGTGCCGGTAACACGTTCGGACAGTTGCAGCAGCGGTCCGTGAACTTGGCCACACAGATTCCAGCCAACTACAGCACACGTCTTCAATCCACATGATTCAATCTAGCATGATTGGAGCACAGTGTGTTAGCGAAAACTCAGTTGCATTTCCGACAGCTGATCGCACGGAACCAAGGTAGAAGCGGTAATGGTTTCGTATTCGTGCGTGGTCGCTGAGGAGAGGTATGGCGCGCCGCCGTGAGCGCCATCTAGTTTCTTTAAAACAAACTGCTCCGGGAAAAGGGTCAATAGGAGGAGTACACTGAAGTTCTTACCGAATCACTGACAAAGCCATAACGAAACGGAGCTAGCAGCCCCTCGTGAACATGGATCTCGATTCATAAAATGAAAGAATTGGCCGCCGTGGTTGCTCAGTGGCTATGGTGTTGGGCTGCTGAGCACGAGGTCGCGGGATCGAATCCCGGCCACGGCGGCCGCATTTCGATGGGGGCGAAATGCGAAAACACCCGTGTACCTCGATTTAGGTGCACGTTAAAGAACCCCAGGTGGTCCAAATTTCCGGAGTCCCCCACTACGGCGTGCCTCATAATCAGAACTGGTTTTGGCACGTAAAACCCCATAATTTAATTTAATTTTAAAGAATTGGCCGATTAAATCCACGTAAGAGCTCGATGGCTAAACTGCAGCAAATGGCGCCGCGAGCAGCTGGCAGCGTTATTCGGTGGCACTGAGCCCCGTCACACTAGTCCGCGGAGTGAACAGGAAACACGCTATGTTGTGTTAATAGACGAGCCGTCTTTTTCTAATAATTCATTTCACTTTTCCATTCATTTCTTCCTTCACCGCTGCTGGAACGTGATTCGGACGTCGCTTTCATTGCCGGGATTGACCATTCAATGAGGCGCATGGCGAGAAAAGTAAAGGAAATAAACAAGGAGAATGCAAAATGGAAGAGAGCGTCATACATCACGAGCCCAGCTAAAATAACAAATATATTGACGTGATCTCGCGGTTCATGCATGTGGTTTTCGGCAACTCACCCATGAATTGGTGTGCTTCTTCAGCATCTCGCTGGCTGCCGCGACGAGCTGCGTGTTGCCAACCAAGCGGGCTTCGCCGGGCTTGCGGTAGACGTAGATGCCACCGTCAGGCGCCGCGGCCTTCAACACTTCTGCGACTCTTTCGGGGCGCACGCGGGAGTCGACACGCGGGACGTCGGGGCTCAGGATCAGTCGGTTGAAAAGGTGCACAGCCTTGTGAAAATCATTCAGGTTGTTAGCCTTGAGCTTGACTCGAACCGCATTTTCGCAGGGCGTCGCGTCGCATTTGATGTTATCCTCCGGACGAAGTCCTTCTTGCCGACGAAGCTCCTCCTCGATTCGGTCCTGAATCGCTTCGAAGAAGGAGCGTGGGAAGTACAGCGTTTCCTCCATGAGAATATGTATAGCCATCGGCAACGTGGCAACAGCGTCCTTGCGGTCCTGGTCGACGGGAACTGGCGAGCCCTTGAGCAGCGTGCAGGCGCCCTGAGCCGCGGTGGAATCCTCGAAAGAGAGCCAGCCCTTCTCAATATAATCTTCCATCCTGGGAGTGTTGAGAACCAGTTTAGGACTGCGTTCGCCGAGCTCTTCGTCAAATAGTTTCTGTACAGCGTCCCCCAATGCTCGCAGCTTCTCGGTAGGCGTTTTGCGTGGAGCTTCACGGACGAGGATTACCTTCTTGACGTCTACTGACAGTGACGAACGGATAAGACCTTCCAGCGCCGACTGGCTCGCCATCGGAGGCAAGCCCGTGATGTACAGTTGGCAGGATACCTTCTTGTCGCGATGAATAGTCACTGTGTTATTGTCCAAGCGGACTCTAAGGGGGAGCTGGGCCGCCACGCGTTCCACCGATGCCTGGTCCGACAACTGGACGAACGCGATCCCCGAGCACAGACGGCGCGGTAGGGAGATTTGGGCGTGGAACGCCGGTCTCCGCTCCCTTTGCTCTTCGCGGTACTCAAGAGACTCTCCTTTAACAGATACTCTTAGGTGGCCGCTCTGTTCAGACAGGGCTCGGTAGGCATTGTCAGCTTCTCGCGCCGTTTTATAGGTGATCTCAAAGGTGGCATCCTCTTTCATGAACCAATACTGGACTATCTCTCCCAGTTCATTCACCCTTTTGCGAAACTCAGAGTGGGGCATCCTCACATCGTACGCTACTATAGTCCGGAAGGCTGCCGGTGAGAGTACTTCGTTCACCTGACCTCCGATGCCGAGAACGGCGAGCACGGGACGCTCCTCGTAGGGAGATTTATGCGGCGTGAGAAAGGCTTCCCGGTCCTTTATGGACAGTTTTATTACCTGCTCGCTGACGATGCTCCGAAGGCACTGCAGAGCTTCAACGCAGTACTTGTCTTGCCCTCTTATCATGACACACTGTCTCGCTGAGTCCAGTTCGAGGTGACCCTTAGTGTCATCTGTCGCCATTCGCAGCTTCTCCTCAATGGCCTGCAGTGCTCGTGTAGAGTTGAACTGATAGTTCCAAATCAGCTTTCCCACAGGACCAAACCGTTCTACAAGTTCCGGATGCGTTTCTTCAGCACGGGGAACTTGACAGGCCGGTTCACGCTTACAAAAGGAATCAGGCAAAGCGGAAAAGTTCAGTAGCTTCACCGTCTTTTCGCCATGTTGAGCGAATAAACAGCAGACAACGTTCTTCGGCTGCATCGCCTCGGTATCAAATAGCGACAATGGCGATACCTGCAAGTGATCGCCCAAAGTCTGGTGCTTGTAACCCAGTTCGCACGCCTGGAGCAAACCTTGGGGGAACGACTGTGCGAGCAGTTCACCTAACGTGATTGTAGCGTTTTTCTCCTCCTTCACTGATTCGGCACCCAGATTTCTGCCTTTGAACTCGGTGAACTCCTGCTGGATATTTCGAACAGCACTGTGAAGGCTGTTTATGAAGGCTTCGTTCACGTTATTCACATCGCACCAAGAGCTTTTCATTTTCTTGGGTACAACGAGCCAGTTCTTGTATAGCTGAATCACCCCTGAGAAGACGCTGGCTCCGTCTGACACCGGGAAGTCGCGCTGATTTCCGTCTTCTTTCAGTGGCCTGTAAGCAACAAGCAAGTCTTCGAAGACAAGGAGTGAAAGTAGGATCGAGTCCAGGGATGGTGCCTTGCCCATTGAGCACAGCACAAGCATGCCAAGCCGAGGCTGTAGACTCGTCTGACATAGCCTAGTACCCAGGTCAGTCGCTTGTCCTTCACTGTCTAACGCCCCGATCTGTTGAAGTGCAGTCTTCACTTCATCCAGCAGCGTCTTAGGGAGGTCATCGAGAAAGAGAGTGTCGGAGTTCGTCTTCTGGGTAGAGAGACGAAGAACAATGTCCTCCAAATACTTTGAGCCGTTTAAGTCAGCTGGCGACGAAGGGACTAAGGCATCTCTACTGTAGAGGCGGTAGCAAGTACCGCCCTCGTGTATTCCTGCCAAAGTTCTCCTTTCTTCGGCCTCAGTTTCGGTCACGTAAGCGAGTTGCATGACGAAAATTCCAGTCCGGTAAACGGTTCTCAGCGTTAGGCCACTGTCAATAACGCAACGCACACGCAGCGTACTCACGACTGCGTCGGGACATTCTACGGCGAAGATCACCCTCCAGCATCCTTTCCGCGGAGAGTCATTCTTGAGAGGAAAGTTTGTCCAGCTGGAGGACAAAACTTCATGCGTGACAGCTACGTCAAAATTTTCCTCCCGAATTCTGCTATTCAAAAGGCCATCCGCCAGGAGAGCGTCTGCGAGGGATGGAAGAAACACAAGAACGTCTCCGCCGGCAGACGCATCTGCCGTCTGGCAGAATTCGAGAGCAGTAGAGACACATGCCATCACTCTACTGGTTGGCTTGCCCTTCCAGATGACCTCTACTGGAAACGTGAGGACGCACCGGACAATGTCCTGGGTTTCTAAAGAAAACGCCTCTCGGATCCGTACGCAGGCATCGGATTCATTGCCGCACAAGATTACGCCTACTTTTGATACAAAATACTTGCGGATTATTGTTAGCGCTGTCCGCTGGTAAGCGGTGTCTTCTTGCAGCTCATCGACGATGATGGCCTGGAAGTCGGAGAGTTCCATTTCACGACGCAGAAACTCTTGGAAGAAGTGTCGCGCGCTAGTGAAAACAACTGCGTTTTCAGAGTTGATCTGCTGTGTGGCGCTCAGCCAGCACTGCACGGGTCCCAATCCACTCACAGACGCTGCGTTCTTCGAGCACTGCTCGGCTGCGAGATCGCTGGCTTGTACACTAAGGACACGCAAGTTCAAATCTTGCGCATACGACGCCACTTCGAGTGCCGTTTTGGATCCTGGCGATGACATAAGGAACACCACTTGATGCCCGGACAAAGCCTCAAGAATTGTTGACTTTACGCTGTAAACGATGGAGCCCCTTTTGAGCCTGGCGATTTCAGTGGCTGTGGCGTTGTCAGCTTGTTGCGGCGACTGCGGTAAATCAGAAATGATCTTTAAGAAATGTCTCAACTGAGCCTCGTAAATGGTGGCCTGATATTCATACGCCGCCTTTAACATTGGCGCAGTTTTCTCGCCTCCCTGGAGGCTACGAAGTTTTTGTCTGACAGCTTCAAGCTTCGCTTTGTGAGTATTTACTGCAGATTTAACCTTGGCAGCCCGACTCGGCTCTTCTGGTGTTACTTTTTCAATGTCTTCAGTGGTGTCTTTAGAAATTATTCCTAAGCAGGCCGGCCCGTCCTCGTCATCTACTCGCGGATCGTTGAGAGTTTCAATGGCTTTCCTTGCTTTGGTGACGCTTGGATAAACGAGGTACACAGTGTCTTTGCCGCCGCAGCCAACTTCAATTGTAAAGTCCTGTGGTATGTTAAGGCGCGACAAGTACTGTTTCCAATATACCGCGTTCGTGGGCTCCCTGGGGACCAGTATACCCACTTTGGTGCGGTAGGAAGGCAGCGCGCCTGTCTCCGCGGCTTGATTCTCCATCTTGATCGCTTTCTCACTCGTTTCATTTTCTTGGACACGGGCGCTGACTGCACGAACAGTCTTGTTTAAATCTTGCTTATTTTCCTTGTCTTTTCCTTGGTTTCGAGGGCCGGATGAAAACGTTTTGGTTGTCTTAGATGCACTGCTCCTCTTGAGGTCCGCCAGGAATGCGCTGTAACTGATACTCTCGTTCGCCGCGTCCCTCAGCGCTCGCTTGGCCTGTTCGTTGTGAATGAGCACGACATCGATGAGGTCCTTGTACCGCATCTCGTGTATTTCGGCCGCGAAGTCCACGTCGCCCGAGATGAGCACGATGCGCGAGCCCGTCAACTTGTGCGCGTCTGAGAAGCGGCGCAGCACAGTGCGAAGCTTCTCGTCGGCCGCGTTCTTCTGATCGCCCGGCACATGTATCACCGTCACCAGCGCCTCGTTTAGCTCGGCGATCACGGCGGGGCTCATGCGCGCGGTATCGCAGGCGACGACGAAGTCCGCCTCGCGGTAGCCCGTGTAAAACCTTTGGCGCACCTTGAGCACGATCTCGTACGCCGGTACTCCGCTTGGAACCGCACAGTTCTCGATGTCCCAGAAGACGCTGATCATGCTGGTCAATGACGAAGCACCGGCCGCGACGGGCCGGCGCGGCTCGGTGATGACGTCCCTCGGTAAGGGAACTCTACGGTTGACGGCTTCCGTTCGGTCGACGAAGTCCTCGCGCTCGCGAGACGCCGAGGAAGCAGCATTTCCTGTGCCGTCGCGCTGCCGGGCGTAGAAGCCATCGCGTCGGTGCGTCGCGTAGCCATCGTCGGTGTAATGACTCCTCGCGTCGCCGGCCTCGGAAACGCTGAGCGCACAGCTTTCGGAGAGCACTGACCGGTCGTAATCGTTGTTCATACGACGCACAGCTCGCTTGAAGTGCAGCAAGCTTTCGCCGGCGGTCAACGGCGCATCGCCCTCACGACGGTGACCTGGAGTGTCTAACCAACTGCTCCACCCGCCGCCGCTTCCTCTTCTCGGATATGCAACGTCTCGAGAAGACCGGCCGCGGTCGCGCAGCACACGACCTCGTGCTCTGCCCGCGTAACCATCGCTGGGCGGGCCGTCCTCGTATCGCTGGTTGTGGTAGCCGCCAGTCCCGCCGTAACCGTACTGCTGACGTTGGCGAACATCGGCAGGGTGGCCGATCGGGTGTCTGCCTCCTCGGCTGGTACCGTATTGCCGTACAGGATCGTAGTAATCGAACCTGAGGAGGCAAGAAAGTATGCTTAACTTTTTGAAGAAGCCATTAGGAAGTTCAATAAAGTCCTATACATTGAACGAAGTGGATAAATAAAGAGCCACAGTTTCATTGAGGGGGTCAGTTTTAGAGCAACGCTTCTATCTTGGTGCTGTCATGGTCGTTTAGTTAACTTGGTAGGTACCACACTTGGCATATTATGAGAGGAGTGTATGACTAACATAAGTGATAGGTCATGACATAAATTTGATGACAATGACCCAGCGGAAAATATTAACACTCAAAAACTATTGAACTGGGTTCGGACATGGTTACTAAATGAAGGAAACAATAAAGGATTCTGGTAGAAGTCATAGTCATGAGCATGACTCAACAAAAATGACAATGACTCAGCGAAAAAGATAAACACTCAAAAGCCACTGAAATGGGTTCTGACGTAGGTACTAAGTGAAGCAAACAATAAAGGGTGATGGTAGAAGTCATAGTCATGAGCATGACAGCAAAAACGTGAATGATTCAGTGAAAAAAACATTAATACTCAAACACCACTAAAATGGGTTCGGATGTGGGTACTAAGTGAAGGAAACAGTAAAGGATGATGGTAGAAGTCATAGTCATGATCATGACTCAGCAAAAATGACAATGACTTAGCGAAAAAAAGATTAACACTCAAAAACCACTGAAATGGGTTCGGACGTGGTACTGACGAGGTAGGTGAAGGAAAAGTCATAGTCCCGAGCATGACTAAGGCTTTCGCCTTAAGGTCTCTTAGTTGTAGCTAAAGGGACTCCTGAGGACTCATGACATGGCATGCGTGTCATGTAGGTAATGAAAGAGCCGCCAACGTCTTGGTGATGTCATGATCGTTTCATTAACTTGGTAGGATCCTCGCACACTGCTTCAGATAACATCGATTCCCACAGGGCGTGGGATCTGCCGACTTTTTCTTTCATTTAAAGGAGAATGTTAAATCTAGTGGCCCGTGGAGGCGAATTTTTAACAGCCAAGCTGTTTAAGCGAGCCGTAACTTGTGGCTCGTATCAAAACACTAGAAGAAATAAAATGAAATATTGCTTGCCGAGGCGGGATCCGAAGCCGCGTACCCCCGGTCCCAAAGCGAGCGTCGTAACCACTAGGCTATAGAGCCGCGCTAGCAGAACGTGCATTTATGCGAACCATACGATTGCGTTCGAGCGCCGTCGTCTTCGTCCACAGCTGGCGCGTTCGTTTGCTGGTGCTCTGCGAGGTGAAGCGGTTTTGCGCGCTATGAGAGCGAGAGAGAGACGCATTCACGGAGCGGGTCTCCTGGAACGCGGTGTCGTTGTTGCAAGCTGCGCTACGCAACGCGCAGTGGCAGCCGTAAGTCCGAGACGCGCGAAAAGAAATTATCATCATCACGAGTAATAGGATGAAAAGTTCGCGCGCACTTCCGGAAAATGCTGGACTACAATCGCCCAGCTTCGCTGTTTCAAGCGTTGCGCGGCCGATGCAATTTTAAGCGTTTTAAGGAAAGGCGTTAATAAAGAAAGTGTGTGGGCCGATCTTGATATCAGTGCAGGCTATGCCTTTTATAGCATAGTTTTTAATGCGATTGCATTATACCCGTAAACATTCGCCCTTTGGTGATGAAAGTTAGTATGTCCTCGGCAGGGCAACTAACGTGGTGAGAGAGAGAGAGAGAGATAGAAAACGTTTTTACTTAGACTTGCAATTTGCTTATAAAATTGTTATGAATTGCCAATTTGCGGAAATCAAAACTGTCAGGCTTACAACTGTGTACCTTAGCAATGAAAAACGACATCACAATTCCGTACACCCTTGTACACCTTTCTGTACACCAAGCCGTCCTTTTCATTTTCCTGTGCTGCCCCCTGCCGTACGTCGCAGGAAACGCTTTGGAAGGGTGTCGGGGCGTTCGCTGGTTGACTTGTCAACCGGCGCCCACGTTGAGTGCGCGTTAGTTGTGCGTTTCGTGAATCGCGAATAATTATTAATGGCTTCTTCGGTGCAGCATGTCGATCCTGGAAGCCATGTAGCACTCACAAACTATATACTATTTAGGGTAGCAGCTAGGCCTGAATGCGCTGTTGTGTTAACAGTGCGACCGATAAAGGCACGCTAAGTTCCGTCTGCCGTCGCGGCTGCTTTGGATTTGTTGTCGCTGACTTCTGCTCTTGCACCTAGCTTTTTTAAAAATTCTTTTTACACATTCTTTAGACATTTCGCAAAATAGGAAGTCGTCGGGCGCGCAGCTTTTCGCGTCGGGTTTAGCACAACGGTGCACTTGTCTACAGCCACAGACCGTCGTTAACGTCAAATATTGGGGAAAAGGAGCATCGCTGTTATGAAATAATGTCAAAACGTACAATAAAACACACATATCTGCGCATATGAGCCGCGTTGTTCCACAGCGAGAAGAGTCATTATGAGCGGCCGAGCCACTTAAACAACGGCGACTATGATCCAGTTATATATATATCGGGCCGTTAATTTATTGGTAATTCTCGCTTTACTTTAACTTCATCATACTTACAGCTTGCACGTATTATGAAGCATTATTAGTGAAAATTGTGCTCGCATAAGCTCTTATTTAAAGACCGTGTTTTCTCCCGCGAGGTGGTTGTTTATGCTGCTGTACCCAATGTACCGTGTCTTGTTTCGCGTTTGACGCAGAGGTAAACAGTACATCTCAGGCAGGGGCGTAGCCAGGGGAGGGGGGGTTCAACCCCCCCCCCCCCCGAAATTTTTAGCGCAACCCCCCCCTCCCCACTTACCCACCCTCGTCGTTTCGCGCTGACATAATTCAAGAAACCAGTGCTACTATCACAATTTCATTCCTGGGCGCTTCCGTTTGGGTTGATAATTTACAGCGAATCATGTCTGCATATGGAAAAAACTGTCACGCTGTTTGTCAAGGCTTTGACACTCTGTAAGGTTTTGGGCGAGAATGTGGCGGCCGCATTGCGGCGGCCGCATTTGGAAGCAACAAATGCGCAACAAATGAAGCAACAAATACGGCAGCCGCATTTTAGATCAAGGCGAAAATGCTCGAAGCCCGTTTACTTAGATTTAGGCGCACGTTAAAGACCCCAGGTGGTCGAAATTACCGGTATACATTTCCGCCGCTTCCCTTCAGGTGCGGGTTAGGCCGCGCTCACGCAGGATCTTATTAGTCTGCGCGCGAAACGTCTCTTTGCGATTGCGCCCCTACGGAAGGCTGGTAGTTACTGTTGTGTTGTTGAATCCCAGACCAGCAATGTACACACGAAGGGGTTTATGCCAGCAGTGAAATTCCACTGACTCGCAACAGAATGCATGAAACAGACAGCCGACAAGCATGGATTACTGCTGTGCTCAGTACAGCGTAAGTAAACTCTTGTTGCAGGCGCTGACAGTTCTCGTCGGAGTTCACGCGTCCTGAGAAATTATGCGCACTATGCACTGAACAAGACCAGAGTTCATTCCTGCATCACTAGTACACCAATCAGCCGAGATTCTGTGAGGTACAAGGCCGCTTCCTGTTTGCACCAGCGTAAGGGAAGCAGAAATGAGTGGCACGCACTACTTAAAATGCGTACACATGCCATATCTATGCTGTGCGGTGAAATGTTCTGTACAATTCTGAATCTGTTGACGTAAAGGCAAATGACGGCTGCACGCTCGCACACAGCGGAAGACACAGCGGCCCATGCACTTGCCGCAGGAAATGCAACCCCCTCGTATGAGGGAGCAGGGCGACGAAAGCTTCTAGAAAAAAAAAAAAAAAGCCTTACGCGTTTTTGCGCGTATTTAAGTTTTCTAGCGGAAAGACGCAGCGAACAAGCTATTGCTATGGGAGTAGGTATAGCCTGGTCACACGTGCATTTTCACGTGTATAGCCGCCCTTGACTTGTTAAACGCACTTGGCCCCGACGAGGACGACGCCATCTATACGCTTAATGGATATTAACAATTAATGATGTGTTCTCCGATCGGGCGGGTCGTCTCAATAATGCGTTTTCGAAGACTGGTCCATTCAGTGGCATGATGAGAAACCATTGCTCCAAACGCCCACTTTACCTGTCGCACTTACTGTATTTTACTGAGCTTACTTTACTTTTTACTTAATTTCAGCACAAGCACACGCAAGGGGGGGGGGGGGGGGGGGAGGAGTCCCATGTCTTTGATATACATGTATAGAGTCTGCTTACACTGCCAATATTTATTATCGATCTCGTCACGTAGAGGAAAGCAGACGCTAGCCCCCGGCACAATTCAGAGAAATGCATTGGCGTTCCAGTTACTATCTTAACAAAACGCTGCTTTATGCATTAAAGCACAAAATTAACTGGAACGCCAATGCATTTCTCCGCAAAGTTAGGGAATTAATATCTCGAAACTGGCGTCATCCTGAGAATTAATTCCAAGTGGATCCGTCTTGCAAACTCCACGGCTACAATTTCTAAATTGCAATATGGGCCACCAGGTAATTACTTAAAAACTTAATTTGTGAATTTTTGTTAGTAAGTCGATTATGAATTTCAATTTTTTGTGCAAGTAATGTCAGCTCATTAACTAGAATTGGGCTATCGGCCACAGGCAACCTTAAATAAATTTTGAAAGTGTTCGCTGAAACACCCTGTATATACAAGCGAAGGCGTTGCGGCTATCGCGTTATCGGTTCGACGGCCGATCACGCGGGGTTCGGTCGAACATTGGTCGGCTCGTTGATCTTATCGGTGCCATCGATAAGAAAGCCCGTCGCAGTACGACAACTCGCGCTCATCGGTTCCGTCTTGTAGACCTGGTATGTTAAAATGGTGTCAGCGACACGCACTGCCGAATAGTCGGCCAATCGTTGGAAGGGGAGTTGCAGTTCTACGCTACGCACGTTTTCGGCACCGCACCGACGTGAAGCTACCGGTGGAGTTTGTATACGCGGTAGACGGCACAATTGTTTGCAGCAGCGAGCGTCCGAGCGCTCCCGCCCCCCCCTCCTTTTTTTTTCTCTTTTTTTCGGGGACTTTCCCCCGAGATGGGGCCGCGCGGCCACGCGCGTGACCCTTCCAAAACGTTTCGCGACTAACCCGCCCAGGCAGGGCGCATGTGCCATTGGGCCGTGAAAAAGGCGGATGGTCGGTGGCAAAGGTGCTTGCATTGTGGCCACGCACGCCGCCTGCACCGAAAGCCACACGCATGCATGGTTGAAGCTGTCTGGCACAGTCGTACCCACCTATTTGAAAAATAATTTTGAGCTTATATTAATGTATTCACGGACGCATCTGTTCGCAGCGACGCCCAAGGCACTTCTGCAGCTTTCTTCTGCCCTTCGACTGACAGGCGGGTGTTTAGAATACCTCATCGAACCTCATCAACAACTGCAGAAATGGCAGCGATTGATGTTGCTCCGAAGTACGTACACGAATAATTAAACGCATTGAAGGTCGTCATCCTTACAGACTCCCGTGCACCCCTCAGCAGACTGAGACAAGATGCCGATAGCCCAATTTTATGCAGTATCCAAGAATCTTCGAACAAAATTACTTGCCCAGTGAGTGGATGCCCTCGCACGTGGGCATCTCTGGAAATGAAGAGGCTGATCGCCTCCCTTCAAGTTGTGCCCACCACGAATGTGACTGCCCAGACATTTCCTGCATGGTTGAAAACGCTCGTCTTCTGATACGCCGACACCTCCTAAAGCAGCATCCAGACCGGCGTGTTGCAGATGGATTGTTCCGTCCCCGTGTTCGTGGTCCAGGCTTATTGCCCCGTCGTACCGTCGACGACGGGGCAAACAAAATTGAGAGCACGGCTATACAAGTTCAGGGTTGGATCTGCGTTGGTGCGCGAACGCCTATACCGAAAAGGACATGTGAACAGCCCGTCGTTTTGTGGCTCCTGTGAGACACTTGAACATCTCGTTTTAGAGTGTCCCGCATTCGTTGCGCAGCGCGCATTGCTAATTAAGGAATATATACTTATTGGGCTGCAATGTGCGACCCTTGACGACTGCCTGTTTCTAAGGGGGTGCGCTGCCCGACGTGTCCAGGCCCATCGAGCCCTGCTAACATTTCTGAAGGACACTTACTTGGCTTCCCGTTTATAGACATTATTTGCAGGTGTAGTGCCCCTCTCGGTGGCAGTTGTCAGCTTGCTCCCTCCATATTTCCTTCGTGTCCTTGTATATACATGTGTACAAACGAAATAATAATAATAATAATAATAATAATAATAATAATAATAATAATAATAATAATAATAATAATAATAATAATAATAATAATAATAATAATAATTACAGTGGAATCATTGCTGAAGGTATAAAGCTGCCTGTGAGGAAGAGCTGATTTCTTCGATTACCCATGTTTCGGAGTTGCACTGCAAATAAAACTGCTCCTTACTTATGCGTTGGAGTGGAATGCCATCGACATTGGTTCACTGTTATAGCAACGCTCGTCTTGCTGATGTGCAGAAGCATAAACAAAAGGAAAGCAAAGGTGGGCGTGAAAGTGCTGGAGCTTATAATTTTTGGCTTTGCAACGAAGAGTGGCCACAGTCAATTGCATGGCGGTTCTCTCTAATCGCAAACATATGTTCACAGTCAACACATTGGTCGATTCACTGTGTAAAATGTTAAGGACATAATGTTTCTGCGGATGCGTTTCATGCTAAAATGGTTCCGTACACATTCCACCCACTTGATGGGCTCCCGCGGTGTAAATATACGTATGCCAGTTGGGAAGTGCATCAATTTCCCGTAAGTTTTGTAAGAAAAATTCAGAGAACATATGGAGCTATTGAAACAGGCACGCTATTTTCAATTATGTACAGGGTTTCGAAAGCCGGCAAACACGTAAAACAACGCCACCGTTGCGCTCGCTGCTGTACTCTGCTTGGCTAGAAGGTAACCAATCAAGGATTGGTTACCCTGAATCTGTACACTGACTGAATACAATTAAGGGTTAGTATGCTGAATCTGCCAGACAAATAATGAACTACCAAACCTGTTTGAGTGGCTGTCGGGTCGCCAGTCCGCCTGGCCTCCGAATCTTCCTCCACGATTTGGCGGTGGTCCGCGAAAACTGGTTTCTAATTCCAACGCACCACCACCGGCTCCATACCGGTGACGTGCCTGGTAGTAGTCCCTTCCCCGGTCGCCATCATGCCGGTTCATGGCGTAGAGCAGCAGGCACTCGCTTGTGGCGAAAGAGAGTGTGCAAGTTACTTTTGACACACGCACGCACACACAAACAAACCTAGAGCGGATCAAACAAATACATATTTGGATATACAGTGTGTCCCAGCAAACGTTAGGCAAGCTGTTAAAATTAAAATACTGAATATACGAGGACGCAGCCAATGGTATTCTGCCAGCAGAGGTGTACCGCACCAGGAGAATTTTTTTCATAACTGCACTATCGATAATTAGATGAGAGCAATTAACGAACTTTTTAATTATCAATTGACGGCGCGAATTGCGATAGAAAAGTAATAATTGTGTTTTAAAACACCCCATCCAGTTGTTTTCAGTCTGATATGTCTCGCGTAATTGTTTTCCGCGTTATAAAGGAAACGCGCTAAACATGAAAATAGCCGCACGATTACGCGTTAGCGCGCCGCGACACCAGCGGTCCCAGGCGTTACGCGGAAGAATTACCTCTGCTTATTGCTTTTGTCCTGTTGCTCAATGCCTCCAAGCCGAAGAAGCGGCCATAGCCCTCGCGCTCTCCCAAACAGAGGTTGAAGTCATAGTGACCGACTCCCAACAGGTCTGTACCGCAACTTCTCAAGCCGTAGAATTCATGCCACTATGCTCAAGATCATCAATCAAAATCCGCCAACCAGATCAGTCATGATCATCTGGGCGCCAGCTCATCGCGGCATTCCTGGCAACGAGGTCGCCAACCACGTGGCTAGAGATTGGGCCCACCGATCCGAAGTCGAGAATCTGAACCCGAGCGCCTGCACCCTCTAGTCTCGTACCAAGACATCACACAACACTACAAGCTAACCCGCAAACATATACACCCCCACACAGGTCCCTACCTAGAGAGCAGGAGCGATTCCTCCGAGCTCCTAGAGATTAATACATTCCCCCACCCAACCAGAAATCACCTCATAGCCCCTACACAATTCTCTCCGCAATGCCGCTTCTGCGCAGAGCCCGGGTCCCTCAGGCACATAGTAGAGGGTTGCAGAGAGACACCAGCCAATCCTCCGAACCCTTACCACACCAACGAGCTTTGGCGAGAGAGCCTTGGCCAGCTCCGACCTCGAAGATCAGCAACGGCTGATTGCTAGGCCCCAGGACGCGGCCCGAGCTCAAGGCATTCTAGAATGAGGACGCCTCTCCAACGCTGCATTTACATAATAAAGATGTTTATTCTCTCTCTCTTTTTGCTCAATGCCGCTGCGCACTGCATTGGCTTCGTGCTTCACGCGGAAAAGGCGGCTCGCGGTGACCAACGCCAGTACTGATGCCTAGACACCTTCGCGTGTCCGCCGAGCCAGTCATGAGTCAGTTCCAAGTTCGATCTACAGTCCCGTTTCATTTTTTTTATATTTACGCTGTACCCTAAGGAGAGCGGCACGATGACGTCAATGCAAGCCATCCAAGCGTTGGTGCAGTACGTGTTGCCACTACCAGTGACCAGTATGTTTCCAATCGCAAGTTCCGTGCGTTATTCCGTACTACATGATGTTGCTCAGTGTAACTCATGCACCACGCTGACCTACGCCAGCGACAGGACAAGCTCGATAGACGGAACACAAGCGTTTGTACGGTCGTCTGTGCTGTTCACTACGGCATTCGCTAACAGACTTTCCCAATTTCGTTCTCTCGTGACGAACGCTTTAATTTTGAATAGTTGATTATAAATCGTGAATGCCATTTTTCTGCAGATTAACGGGTACAATAAAACGCCGCGCATCCTACAGTTATTCCGCGTAACCCAAGCTTTTACGCAGAGCCAGCTTTATTCCGACAGCATGAAGTATGCGTGCCGTATTCGTGACTTCGGCAATTGATAGATTGTTCGTAATGTGCTAAGACAGATGACACGCACGTGCGAAATTGCTCGTTATCAATGCAATTCATTGGAATGCTTGCAAAATAAAGAAAGGGTGACTTTCGACCCCGAACACATACCACAGCGCACAAGATAAAACGGGTGTACGTTAATCTTTGAGAGATATAGACCCACGCACTGCTCGACAAAATGAATAGTACAATTATCGCAGACTTCGGTTCTTGCTAATAAAAAAAAAACTTGTATAGAGGTCTGCAAATAATTTTTCCCCAACCTTGTACTATGGTGAGCAGTCGATTTAACCTTAAACATAGGAGCACGCAGTCGCAACTGTGAAAGACAGCTGTCTGTTTTGAGTAACGAATAGCACACGCGAATGCTGACAGGCCCGATTAAAGCGATCCACTTCTTGCCGACTATCGTGACTTGTTTGTTGTGCGTGGTTAGAGCACGTAAACGCTTGGACGCGTGTGATAATCCATATCCAGCACGAAGCAAACGAAACAGAAAACGACAAGGCGGTCATGCTCAGCGCTGCAGTAGCCAGTACGTTAAAAACTTGCGAGGCTGGCTCAACGCTTTGGTTAGAGAGTCGGGCCACCTGAGGCATGCCATCATGCTACGAATGGGCCATGAAACTATACAACTGCTTTGCCACGCTCCGACGAATCTGAAAGGACCGCGCCTTATAAAAGTACATAGGGCGTAGGGCAGGATCTCGACACGCCGTGTCATCAACACTCGACACGCCGTATGAAGCGAAAACAACGTCCTCTCAACTCACCGGCTTCTAGCAAGTCTCGCGATTCTTTATGCGTCTGGCGGCCATGCTCTCAGCTCCAGCCGATGTCGCTGTCTGTAGCTGAGGCGGGCGTTGTGCAAACCGCGGCACCGCCGCACAGCCAAGCCGCAGTGACGAAAGGATATCACGGATATCGGCGGCGAGCACGCGCTGGACGGCCCGCGCGCTGATAACCACACGGCGTCGCTATAGAGACATGATTACTCTTCAACGAAATAGGCGAGCGAGAGGCGCGGCGATATGATGTGTGGCTTACTGCATTGTGTACGTGAGTAATACAAGCGCACGCGCTGGACGTGGCCCGTTCTGAAATGGTGATCTGCGACCTGTCCCACCGCTGTTCAGCTGAGCTCTGTCGCGTTTCTGCGCGAACGATTCACCCCGGACAGCGCTGGGCGAAGCCCCTATGACGTATACGATGCACTAATAAATGTTGTGGTTGAGAACGAAGCCCGCGAGTTGGATGGTTTCCCCACTCACTCGACAGCCGGCATGCGGTCAAGCGCTTTTGATACTGACAGTAGCACCAGATCGCGTAGTTTTATCGGAGTGTGCATGTCTTGTATAGGAGACGTTGCGCGTTCGCGGTGCTCTCTAGACCAAGGCACGTGCTCTAGACATGGTTTATCGCGAGACAAGATATTCCACGTTCAGCTAGCATGACACAACTAGAACAACGCGCGCAGTGCATGGCATGGCGGCGACTATGGTGAAGGTCCATAGATACTGCATTCTAACGTTGCCGTGGATCAGGTAAGTCTTGCCTTATCAAGTTCAAGCATGCCGCGAAACCGACGTCCGTAACAGCAGAGTGTCGTCTCTCTTCAGTCTTAGTTCAAACAAGGGGCGGAATCTTAGCCTTTGTCGGTTGCCCTAAAGTCCCTATATAAGAAAAGTACCGCCATCCTTTGATCAACGCCGCTTCTCTCTCTCCTGTATCTCCGATTGGACGATGATAGCGCGCGCTTTCACTGCTTTATATTTTGTTTTTGTTTTTTCCGCCTCAGAGCCATGTTGAAAGTCCTCTACGCAGCCGCAGTCGCCGGCGGCGGCAGCGGCAGCGGCGCGCGCCCGGCCTGAAAGCTTCAACGTGGACTTTCTAGGTGCGCCACCGTCGACTTGATTTCGCAAGCAAAAAGTAAAGAAAAAAAAAAAAAACAAGCGCTTTAGGAGAGGAGACGGCGGTACTTTTCTTATATAGGGACTTTAGGCGGGACAACCTAAAGTCCCTATATAAAAAAAGTACTGCCATCTACTCTTTCCTCCGCCGTCTCCTCTCCTAAAGCGCTTAGTTTTTTTTCTTTACTTTTTGCTTGCGAAATCAAGTAAGCACTGCCATTTCAATTGCATAGCCCTGCCTTTCAACCTCTGGCACCGTGCACACTGCGATTTGTACTTCCTTTGAAACATTCCGCAGGTCGGTAACCCCTCAGGCTGTTTACTTCGCGATCCCTGTGCCCCATTCTTGCAGTACGTCAATTACTCCGCCAATTATCACCGCTAGGTGCCTCTCCTCCATTGTGTCCCGGAGGCAGTGAATTGAATGTAAACAATGGAAACAAAAAGGACCATGGATATCTACATGAATGAGAAGAGAGAAACTATAAGGAAAAATAAGTAGGATAACACAAAGGGTAGTGCCTTGCTATTTGAGGCTCGAGCCGGTTGTCTAAAGACAAAAACATACCGGCGCAAATATTCGGGAAAAAATGAGGCATGTGTATGCTGCGGCCAAAATCCGTAGAGCACCTAAGGAACCTTCCAGAAGCGCTTGGATTTAAAGTGGACGGAATCATCAACCGGGCAGCAGTAAAGATAAGCAATAGGCATTTAGAGTATTGGTGGGAAAAAAAAAGCAGGGAAGAGATTGATACGACCGGATCTGTTACAGCCTTAGGTAGCGGTACAAGGCAGAATTTGAAGGAAAAAAAAATAAGGAGATGCATACAAACATGCTAGATTAAAAAAAAAAGAAAACTTGTATAGCATACCTGAATAAATCAAGTAGGTTAGGTGAATATTTTTCACCGCCCCGTGTCAACGGGGATGCCATTAAATCTTCATCATCATCACCACCAGATGCAATGCTTGGCTTTCTCTATCGCTTCCTTATACGGGTTTCCCCTGAAGCACGCCAATCTGACCTCGCTCGCCTGCACCTACCCTCTCTATTATCGCCGGTTCTACTTATCGCATGTTTGAATCCCCAGCAAGACAACTAAACGCCTTTACTCCTCCTCGCCCCGGAAAGCTGCACGTGGGGTCGCGATAAACCAGTTTGCCAGCTGCCTGAGAGAATTGCATTGCACATCGTGTTTTATTTCTGAGGAGATGGTGGGATAGCTTGGGGTTTTGTATCGCGAGTATGTAATGTTTGTGCATTATCATACAGGAACAATTTCACACCATGAGACCTCTATGGCCACTGGAAAAAAAAAAGGGGGGGGGGGGATATTGACAGTCACTTTAGCGTACGCCAAAGAGAGTGAAGGCGAAAGCCTGCGCGCTCAAGTGACATTAATTAAATTACTTGAAATTATCATTCGGATGCGTTGTTACTTCTTACTACTTGTTTTCTCCCACCAAAGATCGCGGCTTCGAGTGCCTTTATTAACTCTGCATTAACTGTGCCTTAATTAACTTCGCCTTAACGCCAAACGTGGCGGGTTCGACTCCAACATAAGCTCGAGGGCTAGCGAATGTCTTGTGTTCCCGAGTTCCTGAATTAACTCTATCTTAATTAACAAGATGACGACAGTGATGACCCGCACACCATTACAATTGTTGCGTGAGCGTTTGTGTATATAGGTAAGACACGATGCCGAGTCGATATCGTGTACGAATTCACTTCGACGGCACAGTTTTAGCTCAAAGACGTTGAAGGTCGACTGAACGATGAGTCATATAAAACTTTCGCCTTAATAAGAAGGAGAGGGGCCAAGGTAAGCGCATTAATTTTTTTACCATTTGCGCTCACCCTGTCCACACCCCTTTTTATTTCCATTGTGAGCTAAGTGGCCATAGAATGTAGTTTCAAATTGTTCAGTATGAACGGGCTAGCCCTGCAACACGTACTACTAAAGCGAATAGGCTTTGGGAAGAGCTGGGAATTCGCGCTCTCGTTCTATTTTTGTGCTCTATACGAAGGGTTTCCCAGGTGTCACAATGGAACGAAACGAGATACATTGTTACCGCCAGATACATATATATTACAAGAATACATTCCTTGTGGAAATAAGGAGCACGTCACGAGTTCAACTACGTAGGTTAATTGCGACCTTGTCAGCAAATTTCCGATGGAATTCTCCAGAACGTTGTAAGTGTATTTTACCAATGCCACAGAATTTAGCCCGTTTTTTCTCGGAAGATTATAACCGCCCCTGAGATAAGATTTGCTGAAAATAGGGGAACGTTGTGGCAGATCTGCGGGGCGAAGTTAAATGTGTGCGGGTGAATTAAGGTCTTTGCAAATTGTTTCTTAAGCAATTGCTCTAAAGCGTTACAGGGCCGTTGTCCGCATTGCTTCCAAGTGTCCTGGGAGAACTGTATTTAACGCCGAGTTCAATCTGAGTGGAAATTCTGATGGTAGAGGGAGGAGGGTATGTTAGGGGTAATTTGTGGCGAAAGTTTAACGTTTCTGGCTTAAATATGAGCTTTGTAAATAATTGCTCAATACAAATTTTCTCCCCATTTTAAGAGGAAACTTTAGCTCAGGAGGCCTGATCTAATTATATAGGAACGGAGAGAGTGTTTTTCTCAGCGACCACTGCACTGAACTGGATGACGTCTATTGCTTAAATAAGAAAAAAAAGTTAGCATTGAGGGACAGGCACAAGCAGCTTTTTATTAAGGCAATCGTATTTTTATTTTCAAAATGTTGATAAAACTTTATCACAAAAAACAAGAAAGAAACTGATATACGTGGTTTTTCAACTCCTTACTTCCGTAATGAATAAGGATGTCACAATTGTGTTGGCTGTACCTATTACAAATAAAGCAGAGAATATCGTCTTTCTCCTTTTCTTTTATGGGGTTTTTGCGTGCAAAAACCGCGATCTGATTATGATGCACGCCGTAGTGGGGAACTCCGGAAATTTTGACCACCTGGGGTTCTTTAACGTGCACCTAAATCTAAGTACAGTCAACCACAAAAGTTTGCGGACCACGCGAGCGCGTGGCCAAGAGCCTCTTCGCGACACTTCCGCTACGTCACCAGCGATCGACAGCAGCGCTACGTTGAAGACGCATCCCTCCTTAAATCTATGGTCTGTCTATTTTCGCACTGTGCGCAAATATTTTCTACCTATCTCTTTCAACGTGACGCGCTCTTTGTTAGCCAGGGCTACTTGCTTATATTTTGAGAGCAGAATATCAGTACAAGTAATCAGACAGCGTATTCTTCGGCTGTTATCAGTTCTATTTTCGCGTAGCCACGCTGTTTTTTTTTTTTCGTGAGTGCGTGAGTGAGCGGTGAGGCAGCCATGGGACACAGATGCTTAGTCAGTAGGCAGAATTTTTCCGTTCCTCCCCCATCGCTAAGTGACAGTAGCGGCCGGGATTTGATCGCCTGCGCCCAGGTTTTGCTGCGCAAAGCCCGAACCACCGCGCTGCTATAGCGGTTACATTTAGAAAAATAAGAAATAATCGGGTGCGATGACTCTTTTTATAACCCTTTGCGACACGGCGTCCTCGTTTGGGGACTCGAACTTCGGAGGCGCGTCCCACGCCACGTGTTTCTTCAAATGACCTAAAACTCAGTGTGCACATTCGTGTCCGCTTCCTGATGGGACAACTAGCGGTCAGTTAACTTCATTGTCCTGCGTATTGCTGCAGATGATCACTTTGCTGGAGACACTACCATGTTAGACAATCGTTCGACGTGCCGCGTTCCAAGACCAACGTCAAGAGTATTTTTTTTCTCCGGTCGACACGAATACAACCGAAAAAGCAAGTGTGCATGCGTTTCGGGCCTAATAGTTGATTCTTTTTATGCAAGCATTGAAGCTGACGGATTTCAGAAAAATTAGATAATGAGTTATACGCTAATTAATTTTTTTTACTGAAACTCGCACAAAACAGCACATTGCTTCATCTTCTTTCTTGGAATGTAATAGTGAGCGTCTTGAAATGATGCCATGCGCATTTGACGCATTTGCAGACAGTGCATCATAATTCGTGTCTGAAGGGGATGAATTTATTCACAAGACATTTACAGAAGTGTCATGAAACATAGGTCTCTCAATGATCTAGTAGGAAGTGAAATGTCCGCCGTTTTCTAGCACCTTATTGATGCGTGTGGGCATCGACTCGTACAAAGATTCAGTAATATCCGGTCGACCGCGCAGGCTTTCCCATTCTTGTGCGATCGCTTGCCACAGCGTATCGGCCGTGCGGCCGCGGTTGGCTCGTGTGGACAGCCGTTTCTTCAACATGCCCCAGACATTTTCTATGGGATTCAAGTCGGCGCCACATGGAGGCCACTCAAGCTGGCAAACAGCATGTTCTTCTAGCAATGACTGGACGATACGTGCTTTATGGATCGGGCTGCGGTCGTGTTGAAAAAAATAGCAGCCGTCGCTGAAGGGACCGTCCAGCGCATACGGAACGAGGTGTCTAGTGATGACGTCGCAGTACCGTGACGCAGTGAAGGGCCCTTCCAGACGCACAAGGGGACCAAGGCCATCTTTGCTGATTGCTCCCCACACGCTCACGGAACACCGTCCACTGGATAGAACACTCTGTGTGTAATTAGGCAGATATCTGCAAGAAATAGCATACAATTGGGTTCCAGCGGCGCGTCTAAAATGTTGTGATTCCTCTTGCGTATGAACTTTATAATGCTGTTATAGAGTTGCAATAGAAAACGTGCAAACATCATTAGATAGTACTGAAAGACCCACTGGCAGCTTTTAATTAGCTTCAGAGTAAGTAGTACTATGAAACAATCGTTAATGTTTTCAACATAATACCACTACAGAAAAATCTCGTAATGTCCAAAAGCTCATTTTACGTGAAACATGTTGTGATGCAGAATTAGCTTCGTGAATTAACTGCCAATACACTGTAAACACACCTGCAGTTTAGTGGACGCCAAACCCGCTTCCGTTGGTCCCAGCGCGTGATAAAGTTGACTCGTCGCTAAAGATGACATCGCCCCATTTCTCTGTTGTCCAATCTTTCATTGCTGTAGCGAACATGAGTCGTTCTTGTAGCTGGCTGTCTGAGAGGCAGGGCTTCTGTGCTGCTACGAAAGACTGCAGGCCAAGCTCACTCAGCCTTCTTCTTACAGTCTCAGACGATACCGTGAGCGAGAGCGCTTCTCGGATATCCTCTGCACTTTGAAAAGGATCAGCCACGATGGCGGCCGTAATCAGGCGGTCCTCTTCCTCAGTCGTGGCCCTTGGACGCCCACTGCGCTCCATATCTGTGAATCTGTCATCGTCGCGGAAAGCTTGAATAATCCTATTCACGGCAGTCCGGCTCCTGTTGGTTCGGCGGCAGATTTCGCGCTGAGGTATTCCCTCTATAAATAAACGCACAATGTGCCTTCTTTCGTCAAGTGGAACACGCAGCGGCATCTTTCCAAATAGGCAATCACCACGTGGCCTGAAGCAAGTCTACTACATTTTCAGCGACTGATGCGAAGATGCTCCTATGTGTGAAAGAAAATTTTCTATGCATCCGCTTTTTCTTTATTTTTGATGACAGTGAAACACCTCCCTACCCTTTCTCTCAAGACGCAGAAGCAGCAACACTCATTGGACCAAGATGCTGCCAACCAAAGTGCGCCAGTAAACGTCGCGTAAAAAAAATCGTCGCAGCGCTTCGTGAAACTTATCTACCCACTGGCACACCAGTCGACAAAGGTTGCAGTGATTGCTCCGATACTGCTATCAAGCCAGATATGTGGCGGTCTTATCGCAGACAGCGCTCTGCGTCAACACAACGAACTAACAATGTCATGCACGGGAATAAAAAATTAACAGGCAGGCGAGTACCAAGAGGGCTCATATCCGGGAGAGCGCCCCTGTCGCCGCTAGGTGGCGTACCGCTAGGTGGCGCGGATAGGCAGTCTGGCACGCGCTCGCGTGGTCCGCAAACTATTGTGGTTGACTGTACATGGGTGTTTTCGCATTTCACCCCCATCGAAATGCGGCTGCCGTGTCCGGGATTCGATCCCGCGACCTCGTGCTCAGCAGCCCAACACCATAGCCACTGAGCAACCATGGCGGGTCAGAGAATATCGTTTTACATACCACTCTGTCATCTACAGCTTGGTCGTGAGTAGGATTTTTCCAACAACCTCATAAACTTTGAACGATATCACATAAGCTATAGATTCATGCAACAAATGTGTCCGCTTTAGATGCTTTAGATAACGAATGCAGTTCAAAGAACTGTGATATCTGTTTGTGGTGCAGAGTTATGTATCATTAAACTTAATTTGAATTTTTTAAGGTTACCAATTTTCGGGAAATAAAGAAATCAATTCCCGGCCCTAAATCGAAGTTCTGCTTGCGAGAGTAACGATAGTTTACCTTTTTCTCTCCAATAAAACAAATGTCATTGATATCGTTACATGTCTTACGCTTTTACATGTATTTGAATGAGGAAATCATAGCTGGCCTCTTGCTTTGAGCTTCCTCCTAAAAGGTGGCTTGAGCTTGGTGCCAACTCCGATAATTGGCAAGCGCAATCAGTCTCAGAAATGCGTAGTGTGTATTTTTCTGTCGCTGGCTTCATAATGCCGTGGCGCATTAGCCATTTGGAGGCGGGTGTCGTAATTTTTTCCTAGCTGCCTTCATACACCCGAAAAGTATAGTTTGTCGTCTCACGCGGTGTCTGAACACACACATGCATACATAGCTTGATAAACCTTGATACTGCAGTGGGCATGTGGCTAATGCGAAATGTTCCCTGATAACACTTTCCATAGCTTCGCCTACTGAGTTTATATACGCAATCCAGATATCGTAATACACCTTTTATGGGAGCGCTACCAGTTCCTTTGTTTCTTCGCACTAGCTATACTAGAGCGCTGGCCTGGTGTTCCCATGGCATATAATAGCACCGGTCCAGCCGACATATCTCCCCGGAGCAGCCGCAATAGCTCGATCTAAATCGGTGGGGTAAACCGGAACTGTGTGGTAGCCTCGGAAGAAGCTTTTGTGTGCGGTTAATGCCATTCTGTACGCCTCGCCGAAGGGTATATTACACGCCTTCGCTCTCGGAACACTGCACGTGTCTGTATGCATATCAGTATATCATCAGTGCTGCGTGTGCGCGTCGTGCCTCCGCGTCGTGCCTCCACTCTGGCCACAGAGCTCGATGGCTGAATTATTTTTTCGTGTCAAGGTGACTTGCTGCAGCTGCGTTTCTCCCTTTTTTTCTTTCGCACTGATTCTGTTGTGATTTTAGTTGAATAAAGCAATGGCGATCGGACGAGCAGGAAAACGTGACGGCGTTCAGTGTATAGGTTAAGTATATATAGTTGGTATTCACTGACATCATCGAGACCGTCTTATTGTTGTACACCCAGCACCGTTTAAAGCTACGTGTTATCTTGATTCGCGTATCTCAAGAGGATAACAGTTTGGCGTATGTGACGTCAAGTAAGTAATTTCGACAAGTATTTCCGATAACTATGAGTATTCACTTTGCTACCCATACGCTACATTGATGTCCAAATGACAGCTAGCCTGTACTGTGCTGCTTGATAAACGAATCGAGATAACGCGTAGCTGCTCACTGTGCTGACTGCACAACAATATGGCGGCCTCGACTGCATATAATACATTTTTCTTTGCAATGTTCTTCATATAAGGCGACGGGGCTTAGCTAAACTAAGAATTTGGTATCAGCTTTATACCAGCTCGAAGCTGCATAAAAGACACCGGAGACTTGTTTTCTAGTAGCCTTTATAGGTGTTATTTGTAGCTTTGGAGTATGTTCTGGTTAATGTCCAATATTTCGTCACAGGATTCGTCTTACACCTTGCGTTTTTCCACAAAACTAACTTGATTTAATTACAAAGAACAACCGCGTTTCATTTTTTACATTAGGTGGCGGACGTACGAACTCTATAGGTATAGTGTCAAATATTGGAGGAAAACTACTTTTTACGTAGCCATCTCTCATACGACTTAGCAAATCTTTATATATATAATATCTCAGCACACAAATGATAAGGATTTCTTTCTTGTATTATTGAAAAATTTGGCGAGATTCCTAAATGACGAGGCTCAATATGCAGCAGCAGAACGAAACGCATGCCTCTGGTCAACTTGCTGCCCTTGCAAGCAATATCTAACAGGCAGTGGTTTGAGACATAAGAAACGCTGACAACCGCAAGGTATCCGAATGAAAGAAGATGTGTGCTCGTTCAAAACCTGGAGAGCATGCTTTGGAGGTGTATACCGTAGAACTCCGAGCAAGCGTTCCAGCATAAACCCGTAATGAAAAGAAATAAACATTCTCGGATCCTTTGAGTTAACAAGACCGTAATTGCTACACGAACAACACAAACTGCGGTGTTTCTGGAAGCCTGAGTGGATAGCTTTCCGGGCGCGTAGCTCCACCATTCATTCCTGTGACTGTGACATCGATAAAGTGGGTGGGCCTTACCTATTGACCCTTTTCGCGGAGCGGTTTGTTCTCGAGAAACGAGATGACGCTATCAGCGGCGCTCCGCACGTTACCTCAGCGAAAGCGCGCGAATACGAAACCATTACCGCTTGTGCCCTGTTTCTGTGCTATCAACTGTCGTAAATGCAACTGGGTTATTCGCTCAAGCACTGTTCTCAATTCATGTTGCAAAATGTGGAGTGGTGGATTGAAGACATGTGCATTAGATAGCTGCAAAAATATTGACTCGGATATTAAGGAATGGAATGAATATGTGTGACCAAGTTCACGGCTGTTGCTACATATGGACAACCTGTGTGGCCGTCCCTTCTCGATGCAAAAATTTCCTCGTGGATAAAAAAAGTTTCAATCATCCGCCAGCATTGGTATTGCTAACCTCCGAAGAAAAGACTTGAACCCCGGAACGTCAGCAAGACTGAGCACTGCTCGTTAAACAATGGCAAATGCAGTAGCGCCGCTTCCTAGCATAGTAAGTTTCGCTCACATTTTTTACACACATCCACCCCAACTCGCACGCAAACTTAGGCCCGCTCTATCTACAACGTATTAAGAATATGTGAATGGGCGCACATTTAAACCAATGCGCCAAAGCATGGGTGACAATCACTACACCGATAGCACACGAATGGTCAAAGCTGAATGTTTAGTGACGGTCCACAGAACTAAGCGAGTTACTAACGATAACACATGTTTGCTACGAGCTATTACAAAGTTCACAACAGCTGCTTTCCAAGCCTTGCGTGCCGCTCAACTAGAACAAATCTATTGGAACTGAGCCCATCGGAGAGCAATTGGCCAGAAAATAATCAGATAGTGACCACACCCACGAATTACCACTGAGTCGGACACGTGGCAAGCCACTGCTTCAAGGCATTTGCCAAGTAAAGAACGAAGAGCAAACCACACTGATCCAGATTCAATTCATAAGCGGGAAGTTTGGATAGCTTGAAATACATATTTAGCCTCGCTTTTAGAACAAGCACCATATACGCTGCTCGCGTCGTTTGGACAAAGCTTAATGAGCTCCGAAAGCGCTTTAACATGTCCTCTGAAGCTGTGGCCAAAGATTCGTGTCATCCACCAAGTCAGCGTCTACGATATCTCCCGAAAGAAAGGTTTCCTGAGCAGCACCGGGCGTCGTGTAGTACAGTCAGCCACAAAAGTTTGCGGACCACGCGAGCGCGTGGCCAAGAGCCTCTTCGCGACACTTCCGCTACGTCACCAGCGATCGACAGCAGCGCTACGTTGAAGACGCATCCCTCCTTAAATCTATGGCCTGTCTATTTTCGCACTGTGCGCAAATATTTTCTACCTATCTCTTTCAACGTGACGCGCTCTTTGTTAGCCAGGGCTACTTGCTTATATTTTGAGAGCAGAATATCAGTACAAGTAATCAGACAGCGTATTCTTCGGCTGTTATCAGTTCTATTTTCGCGTAGCCACGCTGTTTTTTTTTTTTTTCGTGAGTGCGTGAGTGAGCGGTGAGGCAGCCATGGGACACAGATGCTTAGTCAGTAGGCAGAATTTTTCCGTTCCTCCCCCATCGCTAAGTGTCAGTAGCGGCCGGGATTTGATCGCCTGCGCCCAGGTTTTGCTGCGCAAAGCCCGAACCACCGCGCTGCTATAGTCGTTACATTTAGAAAAATAAGAAATAATCGGGTGCGATGACTCTTTTTATAACCCTTTGCGACACGGCGTCCTCGTTTGGGGACTCGAACTTCGGAGGCGCGTCCCACGCCACGTGTTTCTTCAAATGAGCTAAACTCAGTGTGCACATTCGTGTCCGCTTCCTAATGGGACAACTAGCGGTCAGTTAACTTCATTGTCCTGCGTATTGCTGCAGCTGGAGACACTACCATGTTAGACAATCGTTCGACGTGCCGCGTTCCAAGACCAACGTCAAGAGTATTTTTTTTCTCCGGTCGACACGAATACAACTGAAAAAGCAAGTGTGCATGCGTTTCGGGCCTAATAGTTGATTATTTTTATGCAAGCATTGAAGCTGACGGATTTCAGAATAATTAGATAATGAGTTATACGCTAATTAATTTTTTTTACTGAAACTCGCACAAAACAGCACATTGCTTCGTCTTCTTTCTTGGAATGTAATAGTGAGCGTCTTGAAATGATGCCATGCGCATTTGACGCATTTGCAGACAGTGCATCATAATTCGTGTCTGAAGGGGATGAATTTATTCACAAGACATTTACAGAAGTGTCAGGAAATATAGGTCTCTCAATGATCTAGTAGGAAGTGAAATGTCCGCCGTTTTCTAGCACCTTATTGATGCGTGTGGGCATCGACTCGTACAAAGATTCAGTAATCTCCGGTCGACCGCGCAGGCTTTCCCATTCTTGTGCGATCGCTTGCCACAGCGTATCGGCCGTGCGGCCGCGGTTGGCTCGTGTGGACAGCCGTTTCTTCAACATGCCCCAGACATTTTCTATGGGATTCAAGTCGGCGCCACATGGAGGCCACTCAAGCTGGCAAACAGCATGTTCTTCTAGCAATGACTGGACGATACGTGCTTTATGGATCGGGCTGCGGTCGCGTTGAAAAAAATAGCAGCCGTCGCTGAAGGGACCGTCCAGCGCATACGGAACGAGGTCTCTAGTGATGACGTCGCAGTACCGTGACGCAGTGAAGGGCCCTTCCAGACGCACAAGGGGACCAAGGCGATCTTTGCTGATTGCTCCCCACACGCTCACGAAACACCGTCCACTGGATAGAACAGTCTGTGTGTAATTAGGCAGACATCTGCAAGAAATAGCATACAATTGGGTTCCAGCGGCGCGTCTAAAAATGTTGTGATTCCTCTTGCGTATGAACTTTATAATGCTGTTATAGAGTTGCAATAGAAAACGTGCAAACATCATTAGATAGTACTGAAAGACCCACTGGCAGCTTTTAATTAGCTTCAGAGTAAGTAGTACTATGAAACAATCGTTAATGTTTTCAACATAATACCACTACAGAAAAATCTCGTAATGTCCAAAAGCTCATTTTACGTGAAACATGTTGTGATGCAAAATTAGCTTCGTGAATTAACTGCCAATACACTGTAAACACACCTGCAGTTTAGTGGACGCCAAACCCGCTTCCGTTGGTCCCAGCGCGTGGAAAAAGTTGACTCGTCGCTAAAGATGACATCGCCCCATTTCTCTGTTGTCCAATCTTTCATTGCTGTAGCGAACATGAGTCGTTCTTGTAGCTGGCTGTCTGAGAGGCAGGGCTTCTGTGCTGCTACGAAAGACTGCAGGCCAAGCTCACTCAGCCTTCTTCTTACAGTCTCAGACGATACCGTGAGCGAGAGCGCTTCTCGGATATCCTCTGTACTTTGAAAAGGATCAGCAACGATGGCGGCCGCAATCAGGCGGTCCTCTTCCTCAGTCGTGGCCCTTGGACGCCCACTGCGCTCCATATCTGTGAATCTGTCATCGTCGAGGAAAGCTTGAATAATCCTATTCACGGCAGTCCGGCTCCTGTTGGTTCGGCGGCAGATTTCGCGCTGAGGTATTCCCTCTATAAATAAACGCACAATGTGCCTTCTTTCGTCAAGTGGAACACGCAGCGGCATCTTTCCAAATAGGCAATCACCACGTGGCCTGAAGCAAGTCTACTACGTTTTCAGCGACTGATGCGAAGATGCGCCTATGTGTGAAAGAAAATTTTCTATGCATCCGCTTTTTCTTTATTTTTGATGACAGTGAAACACCTCCCTACCCTTTCTCTCAAGACGCAGAAGCAGCAACACTCATTGGACCAAGATGCTGCCAACCAAAGTGCGCCAGTAAACGTCGCGTAAAAAAATCGTCGCAGCGCTTCGTGAAACTTATCTACCCACTGGCACACCAGTCGACAAAGGTTGCAGTGATTGCTCCGATACTGCTATCAAGCCAGATATGTGGCGGTCTTATCGCAGACAGCGCTCTGCGTCAACACAACGAACTAACAATGTCATGCACGGGAATAAAAAATTAACAGGCAGGCGAGTACCAAGAGGGCTCATATCCGGGAAAGCGCCCCTGTCGCCGCTAGATGGCGTACCGCTAGGTGGCGCGGATAGGCAGTCTGGCACGCGCTCGCGTGGTCCGCAAACTTTTGTGGTTGACTGTAGATCTATTGTAAGCACGGAGGCAACGCGGAGGCAGCTTAGGCAAGCAATGGATGCGTTACCACGTGATCAAAAATGGCAGCGCCCACGGGATCGCCGCGAAAATGGTCAATGCATGCTAGTAATGGCGGTACTGATTCACTTGCTGCGCTGTTACGCTACAGAGTTCTAAGTGTCGGAATCGAATTCCGGCTGTGGCAAGCGCCTTCGGAAGGTAGTGAACAAAGGAGGAAGCCCTATCGCGCGTATGTTCAACTGCGTCTCAAAGTACAAGTAAGCGGCTGAAATTAACGCTGTGCTTTCCGTTGCCGCGTCTCTCTTATCGCATTGTGTTGTTTTGCAACCGTAATGCCCGCCAAATATTACGCACTCACACTGTCAGACGTAAAATTGCCGTCATTAATACTTCACGGAGAGCGTTCACAGACTTACTCGTTAACTGTATCCAGATGCACTGCAGTGTGGTAGCTTTGTCGCAGTATACGAGGCAGTCATCCCCTTGCTTGCCGGCTTCAATTTCGCTCGACGCTGAACGCACGTCACTATGCAGACGCTGCATTCGTGCTCTCATACCTTGCTTGCACTGTTGCTTACTCTTCAGATTTTCCCCCCTTTTTTTTTTGCGCTGCTGCGCATATGGGTGCGCATTTCTCGACATATATCGACCGTTACTGTGATAGCAAACGAAAATCGTTTGTTGTTTCCTTTTGACCACTTTAAAACATCTTTGGGATTACGTCTGATTGCGTCTGACTATCTACGGCTATTTTGAGGTAGGCAAAGTAGGATCCGTGCCGAAGTGCGTAAGTTATCTATATTTCTTCTTACAAAACAGATATTTACGGCCGCATAAATGTTTTAACTGGAGCGAACATTACGAAAAAGGACCCGTCTTTGTCAGGGCACCAAGTGCTGCCCTGAAGGGAACTTGCCGCCGCCCTGAAGAAAACAAGTCCAAGGTATATGTAAACTGTTAGCGTAGCTTCCATAGAAGCCCACATGCCAAGGAAATGGCGGCTCGTTGCAACCGTCGTCATCTACGTATCGGGGGGACAACTAACAGCAAGAAAAAAATCAAACAAAATAAAACGTGACGTCACAGCCGGAAATGGTACTGACGTCAAGATCTTAGGTTGCGTGGCACGAATGTATGAATTTCTTCAACGTCCGGCATTTCGACCGTTAGGTCAGCAGTTATTTTTCTTTTGAGGCTTAGGCGAACTTGCGACTCGCCTTAGCTGAAGCGCCAGCGTGTCATTAAAGGGTACGATTGGCGTTTGTGTTAATGTCATCATAAATAGGCTGTTATTGACGGCAATTCGTCCGGAATTATCTTTAGGAAAGTGAGCGAATACGATGGAAATAAATGACAGTTCCACACAGGTAACAAGAAAACTTCGCTTTTATTCGTCTAGAAATGCAACCAATATAAGTGAGTGACCAAGCAAAACATGTTTCAAAAGATGAAAGGTACTATGGCCAGCACACAGTCGTAATATATAGCAACATATGCGAAATCTTTTCACAGAATCATTCGCAATTCCGTGCGACACCATGTATTCATATCCAACAGTTATCAGACAAGACAACATTGCCCCACATTATGATTTAGAAAAAATTTCACTTACTAATATTGCTTCCCGTCGGACACTCAGAGCCTGGGTTACGGATAGTGAACGAACATTGCGCGACGCTTCTTCGCGCAGCGTTCCGCATTTATCGCCACGACGAGACACAGCGTGTCGGATGCCGCAGCCCGTGAACTTGCACGATAACAAAAAACCTGCGCTCACACCTTTCGCCAATGAATGCCGTGCGCTAGGCCACGCAAAATTCGAAGTGAAGCGCACGCCACACTTTGAACACACACGCAAGGAAATAAAAATAAAATTCTCGGATGAAACCGCCGCGTTCTAGTGAGCAACGCCACACCGCGCCACATAATAGCTGGTTAGCACAGTCTTGCCAGTCTTTCGCCAGAATCACTGGTCGGTAGGGGCAGCGCCTCCTCTATTTTTTCAATGTCACTGCAATCGCTCGCTCCGCAATGGGAGCCGTTGGTGCACTTTAGTTCAGTGAGTTGCCGTGATGTGACGCTACCCAGAGGGTACGAATAAACTCCCTATATAAGAAAAGTACCGCCATCTACTCTTTCCTCCGTCGTCTCCTCTCCTAAAGTGCGTGCTTTTTTCTTTATTTTTTGCTTGCGAAAGCAAGTCGATGGTGGCGGCCCTAGAAAGTCCACGTTGAAACTTGCAGGCCGTGTGCGCGCCGCCGCCGCCGCCGGCAACTGCGGCAGCACAGAGGACTTTCGACATGGCTCTGAGGCGAAAAAAAAAAATATAAAGAAGTCAAAGCGCGCGCTATCATCGTCCAATCGGAGATACAGGAGAGAGCGAAGCGGCGTTGATCAAAGGATGGCGGTACTTTTCTTATGTAGGGACTTTAGGTACGAATGCTTGCCTCACGCGTGCGTCAGAGCCACTGAGCGCGCGCCGCTGCCATTCCGGAGATGCGGTAGACGCTTCACAAAGCTGTCAGGATTACTTCCTCCGATTTCCGTCGTGAGGCGCCACGCAGAGGGTACTCTCCCTCACGACCGTAAAGCAGGCGCGAACGCTAGCCGACGGGGGAGAGTAGGGAAGGGCGATCGGAGAGGGTGATGAATGGTTGGATCGGCCGCAGCTGGCTGGCATTGAAAAATAAAGGAGGCGCTAGTAGGGGCATAGCCTCACGAAGAACGAACTAATATATTGTAAAATATAAACAAAATTAACATTTGTTGTTTTAGAACAGCAAAAATATTTGAAACGGAATATTTACTTGCACGGCAGTATTCCGATTAAAAATAATGCTCTAACATTGTGTTTTTCACATCGGTTTTCTAGTTTAAGTGTTCCCCCCGCCCCTCTTCACCTAGTCGCGCTTCAGTCGTGCCCCACTAACTGATATCTCTGGCGATAGGTTATGGCACGCTTTTCGTTCTAACCTTAGCGACCTATTTAGATGGACCTTGACAAGTCCGCTTGTCGAAACTTTGCGCCCTGTGTACCATGTTCTGGCTACGCCACTGCCTGAAGAATGACCTCCGAGATCGAGTGGCTCTCTGAAAGATATCTGGATTTGCATCATATCCGCTAACCTCAAGATACGCGAGTCGGCGACTACGATATGCTGCTTAAAGGCTGTAACGATAAAAGAAAGAAGACAAAAACAAAAACAAAAAAACATACCAGCCCTTCCCCTGTCGAGAAAAGGGGGTAAGCGAAGCTTGTCGTGTGTGTATCTGACCTTCGTGGCGATTTTCTTTATTTCTTTCTTCCTCTCTTTCTCTCTTTCTTTCTCTCTTCCTTTCTCACTCTCTTTCTTTCTTTCCCTCTGTTTCTTCCTCTCTTTCGTCCTTTCTCCCTTTCTTTATATATCTCTCTCGTTCTCTCTCTCTTCTCTCTCTCTCTCTTTCTTTTTTTGTCCCTGGTATGTGCCATTGAGCTTGGACCCTTTCTGCACAATCGCCATGATCGGCCCACTTTTCAGCGTGACACCGCCACCACCACCACCACCGCCGCCGCCGACACTTGTGAGCCTATAAAGCGTCGCTTAAAAAGAAATAGAATACGCAGTTAGCGCCCGACGGTTTCGCCAAGACCACTTCGATGCTATGTACACACCCTGTGATGATAAATTTAGTGAAAGTACAAATTTGTTGCAATGGGTCGTTAGACTGGCTCTTGCGCCTTTAGGCTGGCAGACGTCCTCACATGAAAACTGTTTTAATAAGTAAGAACAGCGTGACGTGGAGAAAAATAACTATTAACTGATTTTACATTTTATGACGAAAGTGTGTTAGAGGAAACGTCGTGTCGTGTACTCGCCCTGTTGTTGCTTTATTATGGTGAAATTCCACGTGAGTGCGGAAATTAAGCTCTTGCAGTCGACAGTCGATTTTTCTTTCATCTTTCACTCTAAAAGGGCATGCCACGTGCTGGGTCTTGAGTCGCCTGTGATGACGCCGTTTCGGGATAAAAACTTCCATTATATCCGTCCTTCCCATCTGGAGGCTACGCAAACACGTAGGTGTCGACGAGTCTCGCTGAATACTCCCACGCGACTACTATGATTTTCAGCTGCCCTTCTTTCTCCGCCACTCTAAAGAAACCTAGTAGTATCACTGACTTAAAGGTCAGCGTGAACATACAACATATGCTACTGGGACGTTAGGAACAATGCCGTGAAAAATGTAACTTCATTGTTGGCAGAAACGAGTTACAAGAGTATAAGAGAGCAAAACGTCTTCTGTCTTTCTCTAGGCCACGGAGCTGTTTTCCCTCTTATTTAGGATAGAAAATGATTAAAATTCACTCACACACGAGTCAAGAGTCTTAAGGTAATATATATTTTTTTAGTTTATGACACAGCATTTCTCTTGCTTATATAGAGCGAGCTTCAGGTTTGTAAAATACCATTTCCGCTTCATCTGGGTCCCAGAGGTGAATGACGTTAGGAAATGACTGTTTACGTACGTAAAGCTGCATTTTCTATTGAAATGTGGTGCAGCGTGTGTTGATGGAAACTTGGCGTTTATACATCAGTATACGTGTGACGTCAGCATTGCGTATCAGTCTCTTACCCTCAGGAGGGCACCTGTTCACCCGCGCGCTTTGTGTTTGAGGCCACTGACGTCAACTGCAGACACTTGTGTCAACATACTTGCGGGAGCAGAGAAGTTTGAGTGTATTATTGGGATAGCAATTATATGGACACTTCAGGCGCATTTATGTTGTCGCCGCCACCGTCAGCCGTTGCCGCAGGGGCGCTCCGTGCTAACACGACTACGATACCCCATAACGCCACATTTCTGCGGAGACGAGACCACACTTATGCCATCTGATATACGAGCAAGAATCTATGTGAACCCCATCCCACGTCATATGAACCCTCACTTCCACGTGAAACGGCGACAAGCCCGAGCAGCCATCCTGCGCAAAAGGCAGGAGGACACAGACACCTACTTTACTGACGCGGGCTTGTACCCCCGAGGTGAGACAGCGACTCCTACTTATGTGGCTGTCGCGACGAACCGGGGCGGAGACCAATCGTAGCAGCGTCCGTACGCACGACTTAAAATGACACGGCGGAATCTGCGGCCATATCCCTGGCCATCCGAGACGCTGAGGCAAAGAATCAGTCGGCTTATACACGCACAGGCTTGCAAGACGCCTGCCGGCTCTTCCTTCGGGGAGTTCTACCGGCCGGGGTCCATCGCATACTAGGATCAAGCTTCCAAATGCACCACGGCATAACCTGGTGTCCCGCGCTCACCGGAGTGGAAGGCAACGATCGGGCGGATCGCCTGGCTCGAGGTATAACAGGCCGAGCCGCGATACATACCACTCGAACGGACGCCTCTCCGACACCAGGCAGCACACCGAGAGACATACTTGAGGCACAACGACTAGGAAGACGAACCAAAGCTCCACCTCGCCCAAAGCTCAACAGGCGACAGGCGAGGAACTGGCACGCCGAATACAGACAAACACCTACCCACGCTTACATCGACTCCACAAAGTGTTTCCCGACAAACACAGCGACAGATGTCCGTGGTGCGACTCCACCCCGACACTAGAACACATCACTTACCAATGCACGCATCGTCCGGCAGACTCCGTCTCGCCGCTACTTAGCGGGACACTCAGCAATTGGTCGTGGGAGGCGTGACTCTCCGAACTGGACTTGGGAAGCCAATTGGCGAATCTCATACAGGCCCGGCGCGCCGCAATAGCCAGTGGGTCCCGGCAAGAGGGGCTCCACCCACAGTTACCAAGCACTATCTTTACTTCAATAAAGTTGTTTCCCCTCTCTCTCTCTCTCTCCCTCGCCGTAACCGTTGCCGTGATGCTCCGTGTAAAGTCCACGGGCGATGACGTCGTCGCGGAGCCCCGTATGATGTATGTGCGAGTGAAAGCGTGCGAGTATGAGCCGACGATGGCGGCTCAGTCTCGCGTGCGCAAGGGGTCAAAGCGAAGAGGACGCGCGCCGTCCTCCGTTGAGCGCAACATGCCGGGGGGAGGGGGCAGGGAGGAGGAGGAGGAGGAATGGGAGTTCTATTCCGGCAGCTGCTGCGTGTGGCGTGGCCCGCGCGGGCGCTATTTTGAAAGCGATCTGCGATGAGTACAGAGTCGTACGCCGAGGGCTCACGTTGTTCGTGGCAGCACGAAGGTCAATTCGCTCGCTGCTGCTACCGCGCTTCCTAAATCCAGCGCTTCCTAATTCGAGATGAAAACTTCCATTGTATCCGTCCTTCCCATCTGGGGGCTGCGCAAACACGTAGGTATCGACAAGTCGCGCTGAATACTCCCACGCGACTACTGTGACTTTCAGCTGCCCTTCTTTCTCCGCCACTCTTTTTGACAGCGTTCTGACAGAAGTGAGCTTCCGCGGTCATCGAGCGAGATATGGGTTCCTGTTTGCTTGTCCGTGCGTGGCACCAGGCTTTTATTGCGATAGCAATTATATGGGCACTCCAAAGCAGATTTCTGCCGTCGGCGTCGCCGTCGCCGTGAGGTTCCGTATTACATCAATGGAGATGAAATCGTCGCCGCGCGCCGAACGCTGTATGTGCGAGTGAAAGGGCGCGAGGGACGCGCGCTTTCACGGGGAGTGAACCCACGGCGGAGAACAAACGCGCGTTCTTCGCCGTGCTCCCTTAAGGGCTGCAGAAGTAGGCGTCTCTTTCCTCCTTTACAATCACCATATATGTAGAGCAAACACGCCTTCTTCCAACCCGCGAAAGGCCGTGGGGTGGGGGGGGGGGAGGGGGAGGGAAGGGAGGCAACGTTTTGCTGCGGCACCAAGTGCCTATTTATATAGAAACGTCGTGAGGCGAGAAGGTGGTAAAGACTTCCGACGCTGCTCGACGAGTGTCCCGTTCTGATGTCGTCGAAAACCTCCGAGCCGCCCCCAGAGACTCCGGCAACAGTCACCAACGCCGCACGCGTTTTGTGCGAACGCGGGCAAAACGCCGACGGCGTCGACAACAGTTCTGCGTGTTGCCGGTGCTGCTGCATGTCCAAGTTTATACAGCTGATAAAGCTACTATCATTACTCCGTACAGCTCTCTACAAATTTGCTATTGCAATTGATGCTTCGCCTTTTGGGTGAAACTGCGACAACTCTTTAATTTAGTTAGTAAGAAATGTTTAGATGTTTATACGGCGGATAAAGCTACTATCCTTACATCGTGTAGCTGTCTACTAATTTGCTATCGCAATCGATGCTTCGCCTGCCGGCCGAAACTGCGACTTTTTTTCGCATCACGAATTTCGTAATGACACGGTGTGTATCGGTTTTCACGCGGCTGTTTTTTGTGGCCGGAATGGAGTGAAGGAAAGAGAGAAAAAAAAAGGCACAGAGGTCAACCAGAAGCACGCTCTGTTGGCTACCCTGCACAAGAGAAAGAACTTGACGCGAGAAGAAGAAAGAAAAGAAAGTGGAATGGATACAATGGTGGTTTACTGTTTGTTGAGCTTGACAATTGGCTTTGGCTTAGCAGATTCTGTTGTATTTTCATTTGCAGCCTCGACTCCGAGATTCAGCCGCTGGAATGTTTGCTAGACGGCCCGAATTGCATATTGAGTCAAACGGATTACTGCGTTATTTCGCCACTCTATCCTTTATCTCCACTTTTGGCGTTTTTCAATTATTGATTACTGATTCTTGCGGCCGCGGTTCTTTTCACATTACTGTGTAATGTTTTCCCCATTATTAGCTTCTTATCAGTACTGAATATTTATTTGTGATTATATACAGAAATTATATATCCGATTTTGCCCGGCCATATATAGTATGCTTGAATCGCTATATTGTCTAACCAGAACAACATCGTCTTCCGGCTGGAATACCTTCCTTTTTTTTATAGTAGACTGAACAACAAGTCTATTCTAATATTTATATTTTAGGTAAATAATAATCTAAATAAGAATATTATCAATGATTTCTGGCTCTATTATTCTCGTTATTACTTTTACTACTATCCCCCAACCTCATCTCCTCTTATTGTTCTACTGCCTCCTTCTTGGCCACTGCCCTGTTGTGGGTATGTGCAATCGTCTGGGATCCCGCTACCTCGCGTTCGACGGAAAAGAACAACCAGAAGCGATGAAGGCATGGCCGCCGCTCCCCATCAAAGAGTCGACAATAATTCCGCAACGTCTGCCGCTGAATCGGCAAGTGACAGACATCTCATGGGGCCGCCGGTCATTCTCGGCGTCGATGTCGTCGAGAGCAATGGCACCGTGGACGGGTGACTACAGCGCGGTGGATCAGCCAGCATCGTCGGAGCTCTCCGACGCCGCGCGGCCGCTTAAGCCCGGCCACGGCGGCGGCGGCAGCGGCGTCGAAGAGCGCGGCAAAGTCAGAAAGACTAGAATCCTAGTGGTCTGGATAATCTTCCTCATGTTGGCCATTCTGGCCCTCTTGCTCGTCAGCAATGAGAAGAAAAACAAGCAGGCGGTGCTGTTTCGCGCCGGAACCGCCAACGAAGAGGTGTCCCGCAATGTCACCACCACTCGCCGCCATCCCAGCCCTAGACCATCGCCTAGAAGACGAACAAGATGGACGCGGCTGCACAAGGCGACGACGACTGTGGCGTCGCGCATTACGCGTGCGGTCGTAGCGACGACGGACGACGTTACAGAACCGTCCGAGGGGGAGCTTCCGACTGACGGAACAAATGCGACCGATGCGCCCAGAACTTGACGGCTCGTTCATTGAACGCGAGTCGGGCATGAGATTCCTATACAACGGCGTACGAAGAGTTTGCCGACATTAGGCGACCCTCGTCGAATTCTAAATTTCGTGCTCTAGCTTTCGGACCCGTGTGTCATAGAGGCCGTGAATTACTGCGCATGCCTTCGGCGAAACATTTATGACGGATTAAATTACTTTACTGCCTAGCTCTGCCGTAAGTTGTCTTTATTGTTTTACCGGTTTATACTGGCGGCGTGCTGTCTCACGCCTTGTCGGGGCTACCCCGTTACCCCTGTTCAATAAAGTCCGACACGTTTGAACTTAATTAAAGAGGTGGTGGACACCTCTGGCGATGCGAGAGCGAAATGCCTGTGGTCTGACACTCCGATTGTCATTCATAGGATGGTGACGCTATTTTGCATAGTGGCACTGTCGCCCTTTGTTAGGAGCTACAGCGGGGACATGGAAATTTAGAGTGGCTTGATGACGTGGGTGAAAAGTGCATTTTAAATAAAGGGAAAACGCGCAAGATTGACATGCAGCATTAACCGGTCCGAACCTTGCTTATTCGACTCTGAAATGCACCATTGAAGCGAGCGGGAGCCGTATCACGTTCTCGCTTCACAATAAACTATTGTTGCGTGATCTGGTTATGATCATTTTAGGAGATTTCACTGTGTATAGGGTATCGCCAGAAAATGAAGAATATATAGGTACGAGCAAGACGGAAATTCAAAATGTCAGTCCAGTTGTAAATGTTGCTATAATACTTGAATATATTGTACGCAAGTTGACGAGATTCCGCAGCATTGGCTTAATAAGTGACGTGGCATGCCTACGAAAAGTGAAGTGCGCCACTTATTCCGTGTATTTTGTCGCATTGATGCCCGCGTACCTGAGCCAAGAATTTGGGACTTGATTTTTTTTCCTACAAAGGCACCAGCCGAGGCGCATGATTGACTTAGGAGCCTGTTTTAATAAGACATATCTATAAAGAAGGATATGCGCGCGGTATTTCCGTTTGCTCGCACGGGAAGATTTTTTTTCCCTCTTAGCCCGTTAGCTTTATGTTGTATAAGTAATTTGAGGCTGTCCTTTCTCTCTTGTTGTGATGTTCAATCTTTTGTGCGTGCATTTCGAAGATCATCTTTCCGTTATCCCCTCTACAATAAAGAGTTAAGACTAAGACTCGGGTGAGCAGTAATACAAAGACAATTGAAAAGAAAAGAAAAAAAAAAACGTTCGCGGATCTCACGAACATGTGGGAATCTCTTATAAGCGAAGCTTTCTTCACTTCCATGCTATATTGACTTTTATGTAGCTCAGCACTCCTCGCTCAATGACACATTGGTCCCATTGTTTTTTATTTGTTTCTTTCATTGTTTGTTTGCCTCCAAGAGTGGATCATTCCCACTGGGGCATTTTCCATGAATCAGGTGAGTTTAGAAAATAATTAGTCGAGTCTAAAACGAAGCACTATTGACAAATTTTTAATAGATGGAAGGAATCATGTCGGATAGAAATTTAAGAATTTAGCAAGCAAATCGTCCTGGTTCAATTAAAGACTTCAGAACAGCTGCACCAACATCCTTGTGATAATGTCCCAGAGAAGAGGCTCCCAAAGATAAATATTCGGAATGGTTAGATTAAATCCAGCACCGTGAAATTGTGCTGCTAAATAAAGTAGTTTTTAATGATGGTCTCATTTTGTTCACTTAACTTCGTTCTCCACACTCAGATGCTTCTATTGCCGACTTGTTCGCTTCTCCGTAGCCGACTTCACTTCTTTGCTTTTGTTCTGCCTTGTATATTTATTCACATTCATAGTGGTACACATCCCTTTTCGGAGCAATACCCAAAAATGTTCATACACTTCATTTCACAAACTAAGTGGCTCAGGTTGCCTATTTGGGCACATAACCATGCAGTGGCACAAGCCCAGTGGACCAAGTTGTTATATTATCTGCAAGACAGACGATTATACAAAAAAAGACAAAATTACACAAAGCAAATATTACAGCATTCTGGAACATTACAAGAGGAACAGACAATAATATCCGCCACCACACGGCTAGCTTAACAAAGAAGAAGCCGTCATACAACGCCGACTTCAGATCGGAATTACCTCTATGACACTGTACTATACACAAGATGTACCTCTCAACATATACAAGAGACTGCCAGGCATATTCTTCAATACACCAAACACCCTTTACCACATGGTCTGGGAATGCAAAAAGAACCCGCGGACAACGCCCATCCAAGTCCCAACAGAAGACCAGTGGAAAACCCAGCGTACAAGCCCAAGACCGGAGGACCAGATACGGCTGGTGAACAGGCCTAGGCTATCAGCGCACGTCCATGGCTCTACCTGGAATAGCGTGGCGGCCTACCTTCGGGTATTATCAGCTTGGCGTCTGCAATATAAAGTTTATTCACTCACATCTGCAAGAAAGCGTCCAATTGCAGGTGCAGTGGGGAAGTCGAGGGGGCGGGCAACGAAAGCGTCTCTTTAGAATGGGGGAAATACATTCGTGAAATATATACATGAAAGAGTTGCGTTGGGAGCGCAAACCAAAATGGTCTCGTCAGAAGAAACCAAAGAAGGAATCTGAGAAATGATGGTGAATTATGGAGCTTATTGGTACAAAGGCCACATATGTGGCCATAAAGCACCAAGGTTATGTAATGGGTTGTCTAGGGTACATTAACTGAATTTGAAACGGTAGATGTAACATGACTGTACAGAGGCCCAAAGAAATTCGCAGTAAAGCGTGTAAAATGTGAATGTATTAAAATTATGACAATGACACATGGAGGTGTTAGATGTGCTCTGGACATAAGAATGTCACATATAGAATCTTGGAAATTTTGATTGTCAATTTTATAGTTGCTGTTAAAGTTCGACCTCTCTAACTTAATAAAAGAAAAAAAAAGCTTTTTGAGGATTAGTAGGGAGTCATAAAATAGGGAAACAGCAATTTTTCCCCAGGAGCGGTTTGTTTAAGTCTGCCGCAGACTTCCATTTCACAGAAACCATGAGTGTGTTACAGTTCTGGCCAGCATCGGAGACAGTCTACTTAGACAGCTAAATAGGCCACCGAGACATCTTCGAGTCCACGTAATGGAATGCGTTTAGAACCGTTTAGAAGACTTATGGAAGACGGTTCTGCGACGTGACGCCACGTCGCGGCGAGGAGAAAAAAGTAGCTAAAAGCACACACTATTTCTTTTATTTTAACGCTTTACGTCTGCGAATCTATGAAAAACGTGACATGACTTACATTAAAGACATAGTAAAGCGTGTCTACGTTGTCATGTGCGGTGACGACCTTCTCGTCGAGTTTCTAAGCGTCCTGCTCTTCTGTCATCTTGTTTTGTCAGGAAAGTAGCCTGCATCGTGTTTAACTCCAACGCTGTCTTCGCTAAGCTGTCTTCTTTGACGACTCAGTGAAAATTGGAAGCGATACTTAAGATAGCCGCTGTCCGCTTAGCCGTCTCTACGGCGAGTATGTCTACGGCCCATGTCATCGCCCAACATGGCTGCAGCTGGCTTGCCCGCTTAAGGACACACGGCAAGCCGTCTTTATAACCCGCGATATTGCCTCCACAGAAAGAGAATGGTGTTATAGACTTTCGCTTCCCTTCATATCACCTCGGCAGCAATGTTGGGGGATCATCTCGGCAGTCTTCTTCAGGTTAGTTTTCGATATCGAAAGAAAAAGGCCTAGCCTTTGGTAACAGATAGGTGGCTGGCGCAATAGTGTCACTGTCTTGGATTGGCTTGGTTTCGGGCAGCATGTGCTCTTTTTTCATGGCAGCTCACGCCTTGAAATGATCGAAACATGCATCCATGTACACAAACGAACAATCGCGTTAAAGCGCTTTTTTCAATGACACAAATATACGAAAAAAGTAAGGACATAAATGCACACGTCCCGCGTTCTACGCATCTCACTACTATTTCAAGGCACTTAAAGACTGACAGATGTAACGCATCAATAACTGTGATCCTTTCGACTTTCCTTTTACTTGAAGGATCTCGTGTAGATGTAGGAACAACTGAAACTATAATTCACGTTCAGAAACGCACGAACGTGTCAGAACGCTTCCATAAATTTTACAACAGTTTTGGCGATTGGCACTGATCATGTGGGAGCTAGAGAAACCTGACAGTTTCAATTTCGGTTTCAAATTTTTAGCAGCAGAGAGAAATGTTAGGTTTAGCAGCATTTCACGACAAACGCAAATGAGTTCAACTGACCGAGTTAGGTCAGACGACCAGGCCACAGCAAGCGTCAAGCGGAGGGCCTTCGAAACGAGCAACGAAGGTTGCAACGGCAATAGTCGCGCAGGCAGGGACTATTGCCAACCACGTGCTACTTGCACACTTCGTGGTTATTACTTGCATTGCTTTTGCAGCGCTCACCAGCCTCAGCTTCCGCGGTCACCTAGTGTGGTTCAGAAATCAAATAGACTTAAGTTCTTTGTCGTTTCGAAGAGACAATTATGAAGGCGTCTATACAAGCGTTCCCATGGCTGATGCCCAGCACCGTGGCACCAACTATAAAAGAATAGAATAGGACAACATAAACGCCACTTAAGGTTACGAGGCGGAACACGTAGAAGTCGTTTTATTGGAATAAAAAAACATTGACAGAATAAAAAGAAAGCTATGAAATGATCGCAGCTTATTGCAGTTATTTCGTGGAGGCGATAGGCGCGAACAGGATCTGTGTAAGTAAAAATTTAACAAGAACATAAGGGTAATGTAACCTATTGAAACTTCCAATTTTGTTACACTATCTAGATCTTCGAAGAATAGCGATGAAGTTATCTGAACCTTCTGTGATAGGATGGTTCTGCACGATTTCAAGGAAACCTGCTTTTATCTGGCAGTAGTGACGTAAGCTGTAGTCACGAGCATGGGCAAACCAACGAATATATGCAAACCCACTGTGAGCACACGTGACATTTCTGTTAACATGCTCGTCATTTCTATGCGAGGATAACCTCTAGACGGCCAGCGTATGCGAGTGCAGAAAGTACTGACGAACCCAGAAATAGTTAGATTCCCGTCTAGTGCATTTAGAGTGATACTTCAATACGGAAAGGTATGACGAGTACGACGTGGCCCCTCTAAAGTGCAGCCTACGAGTGCCATGTATCTGAACTTCAAGTCACAATATCGTCTTTTGCTTAGCATGCCGACTCGACTGGTTGCCGTCTAATGGCATTTCTCTAACGTGTTTCTTCCTTTCTCTCTCTCTTTTTTTTTACCTTCTTCTGCATTCAAAGACATTCACAGCGTAAACAAGTGGACGGAAAATATCTGCAGCCAAAAGTCAATGACGCCTAAAACGTCAAAAAAGTGCTGCCGGTCAAAATGAAAGCATGGTGCTGGCGTTGTATGCTTCCCCCGAAAGAGTGTGGGTCATTAAATCGTACAGCGAACCGAGTAAGGGGCGGGAGGAGGGGCAGGGGGAAGAGAGGGAGTGTTATCACTGTGGTTGGACACAGTTTTGTAAACGCTGAAGTGCTGGCAGGCTTCGGAAAGGTGAAGAGGTGGGGGTGGGGGAGGGGGAGGCAGGGTTTCTCCCTCTGAATACGTCAGGGTTTTTGACATTGAAAAAACGCATTTATTTAAGAAAAGATAATCTAGATCCTACCACTATGTTGGAATCTGTGCGAAGTGAATCTCTAGAGGAGCGGATAATTAAATGCTAGTGAACTAAATGCGATGCTCGCAATTGTCTTTATTTTCATCCTATCCTATAGAATGTGTAATCTGATCCAATGCTTATTTTTATGCGCAACACAGGTGATAACTTTATTGCCATGTACATGTAGTTTTTATGTTGACGCACTGCACCGTTACGCGAGTTGTCACTTTCTCGATATGAGATGCAAGAAACTGATCTCAGCAAAACGGGTTTTCTTGTGCTCAATCCAAAGGCTTAGCCGTTGAAATTACGAACATTTGCACATATTTTCACAGAATAAACTTCTTTTACCGTTTCGGAACATTTTCCCCCTCTTATAGTGTTTAGAGTTATGTCTTCGGAAGATATTTTACGGTAGTCAGCTCTGCGTGTTCCATTTTAAGTTCGCTGTAAAAGGTGGTATATGGGGACATAATTCTTTTACTTTTGCAGGGTTTCAGATTATTGCGCTCACTTACTCGACGCATAATTTTCCAACTGATCCAACGACAACATTTTTTTAAACACTTCGTTTCGTAACGCAGCACAAACTTACCGACATTAAACAAGCCACTTTAGCAAATCCAAGTAACTTGGCATAAAACAACATTACACTTGCTCGTCTATTTGAGAACTGTGACTACAAAAGTGCCGACTTAAGGTAGATGAACTTTATAAACATTGGGAAGTATTCTATACGTGAATCGAATGTGTTCGCAAGCAGTAAAGAAATTGTTTTCGCGGGTAACCGCGACTTCTGAAGGAAACGAAACAGGGCGACGGTTCACCCTGTTTCTTATGGCTATGCAGGTCACGTTCACCGGTGGTCTTTGTTCGCCAAGCAGCCGACGCAATGCACTGTCGAGAGGCGAACAGAAATGGATCGTGATTGGGGATTCCAAGACATTTGTGAGGAGTCAGCGACGAAAGAGGGATGCACTTAGCTTCGTCCTCGTATTTGGCCACTTAAACAGCTTACTTCTGTAGCGCATGGGTGCGTTGCTCAAATACAACAGCGGAGGGTAGGTCACGTCGTTATACGTCATTCTGTGTGAACGTGCTAAAGACGCCGTTGGTAGGAACGACCTCTGCTGCTGGCCGAGTCAATGTCCCAAAGGCGTTGTCACGGTAAAGTTGCTTTCTGCAGTGGTAGTACTGCAAAAAAAGGGAAATATTTGGACGATGTATCTTCAACAGCGAAAGCACAATTTCGCAACTTCTGCTGAGTTCAAGGTATTGTGCTCAATGCACTGCGGCTTCTGCGTCCGTGTACCTGCGGCTGCTTATTGTAAGTCCTATTTGAAACGTGACATGTTTTTTTTTAAATGCTCAAGCATTTCTATGCTTATCTAACGAGGAAAACCGTCGGACCGTCCGTCCGTCGCGTAGGACGATCGCTTTCAAGATAGGGCCCGCAGAAGCGAGCGAATTCACCTTCGTGCTGCCTCTCACTTCAACGCGAACTAAGCGGCGAGAACACAGCGCTCACGAAGCTATCATCCTTCGCTGCACTCTGCCTTCATCGCACATCACTTTCAAGAAAGGGCACGCGCCGCCGCCGGAGTTGAACGCCTTCCCCCTCCCTCTATCCAACCGGAGCATGAAGGAAGACGACGCGCTACCTCCCCGCTCTCTTCCCTTGCGCGGATACGCAGCCGCTGTCGGAGTACGGTTCAATAGAGAGGTTCAGCTTGTCCGGCAATCGGGCAAACGCGGGCGGACCGGGCGTTGAGGCGGAACCGTAAACGCGAGCGGCCTGTATGGTGCTGCCACCTAGTGGCGCAGAGATTAAACAGACAACAGATAATATTGCAGTAACAAGTGTATTCTACTTCGCTGCTGGTGTAAATTTTCGGCAGCAACACGATTACGCCACTGCTGAAAATTTACACAGGTAACGAAATAGGATACACTTGGTCAATGCAATATTAGCTGTTTTTGTCTGTTTGAGCTCTGCGCCACCAGGTGGCAGCACCATACAGGCCGCTCGCGCTTAAGGTTCCGCCACAACGCCCCAACGCCCGGTTCGCCAGCGCTTACCCGATTACCGGACAAGCTAAATCTCTCTAACAGACCGTTTTAGCTTAGCGTGTTTACCGTAATAGCGGGGTTAGCGAAATAGCGGTATCGAAATGCGCGCCATGCTCAGAACGCTAAATGACCCATACCTTTTGGTGTTCGCATGCCATTTCCCAGATTTAATGTTACCGCCTTCGCATGATTTACGTAGTTTGTTAAACATGGCGGTGGTCCCGGCTGCCCGCTTCGAATTGAATTGAGCTTTTTTACAGAATGCACGTTGTTCGTAGCTAGTGACTGTAAACAGCTTTTGCCGACAGGTGGCAGTATGTGGCAGCGTAACGACATTTATAGACCCAGTCTTTTTTAGCTGTTCTTTCTTCAATTAAGAAAAAAGCCTGTTCGGGTCTGTTGTCGATCAGCTCAGATACTGCGCACATAGAAAAATATACTTGCGTTATATTTCTCTATGTTGTGCGGCCTCCTGTTGCAAGGAAGCTTTTCCTTGATTCTCGGATTCGCGAACTGCGGACGCATGCTTTTAGCGAACTGGACTTGAAGTAATGTGACGGTGCTATTGCTCGATGGCACACTGGCTCCAATTTTCGTCACGCGTGTTTCTTCTTTCTTTTTTATTGTATGCGGTTGCTTTTTTTACAGGCCTTCAGAAGCCAATAGATCCCCGCATTCTGGCAAATGATATCACTGCTGATTACAGGAGCGAACGCGTCATTATGCCGGACGAAGCCTCCGGCGCTTTGACCTTTCAACTCCTGCGCAGAGAACGTGGTACGTAGAATAATAGAAAAAGCAAAAAGGTAATAACCGTCGCCATCACAACAGGTTCCTTGCAGTCGTCGTCATCGACGATTGGTACGGTTGCTATCCCGACCACGTGCTTGCAGTGACGACACGTAGGGCCAGCGAAAACAGCGCTTGTTTATATGGTCGCACACGTACGTGCTTCGACCATGCATAATTTAACTAGGCCTCCCTAACACCACAACCTTTGTATCCTCGCTCATATTTCCCATGTCTCTCTCTCTCCAAACAGCACTCTCTTTCCAAATAGTGCAGTGACCGGTATATCCGAAGCCTCGTCGACAGCATCAGATTCCGGCGGACGATGTACGTGCTGACGGTGACCAGCGAGGTCATCTCTGATTGTACTGGGTATTTTGGTGGAAAAGTCCCCGAGCCCATGATGCTTGAAAAAGTAAAGAAATGAACCTAGCGTAGACGGTGCTCCCAATTTGTGAGACTTATTCGAGTAAAGGCAATAGCGACGGCATCAACGGAAACACGACAGAACTTACGCGCACTGCGTCTAAACAAACCTTGGACGAAGAAAAGCGTGATGGCAAGTCATTTCGTCTGGAAAACAAACGACGTTAGAAATGGCGCGCGCTGGAACAACTGCGAGGCAATGTTTGGCTTTTCCGGCATGTTGTGCATAACGAAATCAAGACGGGGGACGAGTTTCTTCTAATTCGGTGTGCGCTTTTTATCTCTTGAGTACCTAAACAAAAAAAGATAGGTAATTTGATTCAAAAAGTTAGGTCGTTTCGAATGTGCACTGGGAATGCTGTTTTCAGGTCATTGGCGTTGAAGTGGCTTATGAAATGTTTGAAAAGGGGAAAAAAGAAATAAAAAGAAAATGCAGAAAAGAACTTTTCAAATGAGATTTTCCGTTGGCCTGACATAGTTGAAAATAAATCTGAGAAATAGGGAGACAGGTGGATCTTTCAAACAGGCATGCGTAATCTGCTCCGAAAGGTAAACAGGAAGATCTACATATCTACAGAGAGGCCGAATGCAGGAAATGATGGCCGGGTGGCATAGAGAGATTGCCAAGAGCTTAGAAAGGGGTCGACTTTGAGCCCTCTTCTTCCGCGCAGGAAATGAAAAAATGAGCTCCACGTTTCGAGAACGAGCAACGCGGCTAACTCACATCGTGTGCTCGTCTGAACAGAGCTTTCCGACGCCATTTGTAAATGCGAGCGGGAACACTTGCACCGTTTGAACACTGCATTCGGAATCGTCGTTGCCGGAAGCAACTTTGTCTTCTAGCAATGGTCAGAGCGTGAGTAGTTATGCGTATCGTTTCATTCCTAATATGTATAAGAATCAGTATTAAGGGAGTGTGTTGGAATAGTATAAATTTCGGATAGAATCAAATATAATTTTTTTTAGAAAAAATGACCACCAACTATAAGAATCAGTATTAAGGAAGCGTGTTGGAATAGTATAAATTTCGGATCGAATCAAACACTAATTTTTAGGAAGATGACCACCAACTATGAAATCGAGTATTGAATATTTTCCCCTTTCTAAAGCAACTGAAGCAACAATGTGAAGCTTGCGCGGAGTCCTTTGGCAGAAAAAAACAAAAAAGTTGTCGCAGTTTCACCTGAAAGGCGAAGCATCAATTGCGATAGCAAATTGTAGGGAGCTATACGGAGTAATGATATTAGCTTTATCAGCTGTATAAACTTGGACATGCAGCAGCACCGGCAACACGCAGAACTGTTGTCGACGCCGTCGGCGTTTTGCCCGCGTTCGCTCAAAATGCGTGCGGCGTTGGTGACTGTTGCCGGAGCCACTGATATAAATAGGCACTTAGTGCCGCAGCTAAACGTCGCCTCCTTTCCCTCCCCCCCCTCCCCCACGGCCTCTCGCGCGTCGGAAGAAGGCGCGTTTGCTCTACATCACGGTGGATGGATGGATGGAGAAAACTTTATTTCGTCAAAAAGCATGTGCGGACGATTCCGTGTTAGATGGCCATCAACCCATGGTTGACGGCGACCTGGGTGGCCCACTCCACGACGTTGGTCTGTACGACCGGGTCTGAGCTGGCCAACACGGCCTCCCACTGCTCGAGAGAAGGATCAGGCATAATATCCACCGGTGGCGACAATATGCTACATTCCCATATGATGTGGTCATAGGTTGCCAGTTCCTGGCACCATCTGCATTCCGGCTTAATCTCCTCCGGGTATATTTTGCTCAACACGTATGGATTGGGAAAAGACCTAGTCTGCAACCTTCTCCATATGCATTCCTGCGCCTTAGTCATCTTCTTGTCTGGGGGTGGGTAAATCCTCCGCTCCAGCTTATAGTGGTTTGTAATGTCGTGAAAGGACACCAGCCCATCTCTCGTGGACCTCCCTGGAACGACCAGCCCACCTGCTCGGCTGACGAAACCTCGAGCATTTATGTGAGCCGCCTCGTTCCCAGGATTCCCAGAGTGTGCTGGCACCCAGACAATTTCCACCTCCCTAGTCTCTCGTCTCGTGGCCCTATTCAGCAATTGTGCCGCCGTGACAGATATTCTGCCCCTTGCCAAATTTCGGATGGCTGTTTTTGAATCGCTGAGAATCAGGTCAGATTCAGTATTAGCTATAGCTAGCGCTATTGCCGCTTCCTCTGCAGTTTCTGAGGAGCGGGTTTTGACCGATCCAGAGGCGATCGAGCGTCCCCGTCCGTCCACCACCGCAATCACAAATGCGTCCTTGTCCTTGTACTCCGCAACGTCTACATAGACTGCCCCGTTGTACTTCCCGTACTTAGCATGTAAAGCTCTAGCTCTTGCCTTCCTGCGTTCCTCATGATGTATCGGATGCATATTCTTGGGCAAAGGCTTTATGTATAAGGTCTTGTGGAGTTCCCGCCGCACCTGAGTTTTCATGTCCCCGACAGGAGCCTTAACCCCAATACCGATCCTCTCCAATATGTCCCTGCCCGATTTAGTTTTCGAAAGCCTAGCGAGCTGCATCACCAAGTGTGCCTCCCGTAGTTCTTCCAGGGTGTTATGCACCCCTAATCTCAGCAGCCTTTCGGTAGGCGCATTGTTAGACAGCCCAAGGGCCGCCTTATACGCCTGCCTAATCATAGCATCCACCTTGCCTTTTTCCGTCGCGTCCAACTTCATATAAGGCGTCGCATAAACTATCCTACTGAGCACAAACGCCTGTACTAGCCTACACAATTCCTTTTCCTTCACCCCTCTTTTGCGATTGGCGATTCTCCTGATTAGTCTCACGGTGGCGTTGACCGTATTTTTAAGCCTTGCCAAAGCCTCCCTATTCTTCCTGTTAGTCTGCAGATACAGACCTAGAATCCTAATCGTTTGGGCCTCAGCGACCGGCATACCCCCCACCTTCACCTCTAGCGGGGGTGGCGGAACACAGTGCCTCGCATGTAGTCCTCGTGGTTTGTCCCTAACCACAAAAAGCTCGGACTTGGGCTGAGAGCACGTGAGTCCCGCCTCCCCCGCTAGCTTTTCCACAATATCCACTGCTCGTTGCAGTGTATCCTCCAGTTGTCCGTCACTGCCCCTGGTAACCCATAGAGTAATATCGTCCGCATAGAATGTGTGTTTTAGTCCCGATATCTCTTCCAGCTTCGGCGGTATCTTAATTAAGGCGAGGTTAAACAGGAACGGCGAAAGAACCGACCCCTGCGGTGTCCCTCTGGCCCCCAACGTGAAGGAATCCGATTTCGCTTCTCCGACCACAATCTCTGCAGTCCTGCCCTCCAAAAATGATCTGATGTAGCGGAAGGTTCTACCCCCTGGTCCTATGTCTGATAGGTTCCTCAATATTGCCTCATGGGCAACATTGTCAAAAGCTTTATTTAGGTCGAGCCCCAAGATAGCCTTGGTGCCCGTACCGTACCCAGGATCAATCACGTCCGTTTTCAGCTGTATCATGACGTCCTGCGTAGACAAATTGGCCCTGAAGCCAAGCATCGTTGCAGGCAGAAACTCCTTGTCCTCAGCATACCCCTGAAGCCTGTTGAGGACCACGTGCTCCATCAATTTGCCCACGCAGGATGTGAGCGAGATGGGGCGCATATTCTCAATACAGAGCTTCTTCCCTGGCTTAGGAATAAATATAATCCTAGCATGCTTCCACTGTGCCGGGATCTCCCCGGCCACCCAATACTTGTTCATCAAGTCGGTGAGCGCTCCCACCGACTTGAAATCCAGGTTTCTTAGCATTTTATTAGTAACCCCGTCCGGACCCGCGGCCGACGTAGTACGGAGCTGCCCCAGGGCAAACTCCACCTCCGCCACCGTAAAGTCCTCATCTAGTACCGAATTTTCCTCTCCCGAGTAGTGCGGCAAGCAACCGCCTGCCCCACCGTTTATGTAACGATCCCGGAGTTCCTGCATAAATTCTGCAATCGTGCCTTGATATTGATGCACTAATCTAGCTATTTGTCCCCTTTGCGCCGACTTAGTTACCGCCGGATCTAAAAGGTGCCTCAACAACTGCCATGTCTTTTTGCATCCGAATTGACCATTCATCCGATCACAAATCTGTCCCCACTGCTTGCACTGCAAGTCCAACGTGTAAGTTTCGATTTCTCGTTCTAGCTTGGCCATCCTCCTACGGAGGACTCCATTATGTTTTTGTTTCCTCCACCTCCTCAAGAGACTCGCGTGCGCTTCCCACATGTGTAACAATCTAGAGTCCGCCGTATAGCCCTCCTCCTCCATCGGAACCTCTTCCGTGGTACCCTTTACATCCTGCTTGAGCGCCTCAACCCATGCTTCCAGGTTCTCGATTTCCGCAATCGCGGTGTCTGCCCTGGTTTTCCGAAATCTGTCCCAATCCGTCACTCTAGGCCCATTTACCTTGTCTTTATGCTTCGCAGCACTAAACACCGTGGACAGGATATAGTGATCACTCCCCAGTGCCTGTCCCGTGTTTACCCACTTTGCAGCCCGGATACCCTTCAGAAATGTGAGGTCTGGAGAGGTATCAATGCTCACGCTATTGCCTATCCTCGTATGATCTTGCGGGTTGTTCAAGAGCGTCCACCGCAGGTCCTGGGCCACCTGCCAAAGCCGATTGCCCTTTGGGCTGGCTCGGATGTAACCCCACTCCGGATGCGGCGCATTGAAATCCCCCACCACTATAAGCTGAGCTCTAGCCGCTAGCCGTTGGGTCTTCATTAGGAGCTGTGGCAAGCCGAACCCCTTATCTTTTGGAGAACTATAAACATTAAGTATAAAGAGACTCTTATCATCCTTTCGTTTGGGCACAATCTCTAGCAGGACGTAGTCCTCCCTGCTGCAATCTATGGTATGCTGAATTGCCGTGGTGTTGCGATGGACTAGCACGGCTGTGAATACGCTCGATACACCCCCTGGATCCATCCCTGGCGGTGTATATGCCTTAAATCCCGGTAATTTCACCGAGCCACTAGCCTCTTGTAAAGCTATAATGTCCGGTTTACTATCCAGATTTTGTATGTGCAACTGCAGGTTCCCCCGCTTGCGACGGAAGCCCCTGCAGTTCCACTGCCAAACCTCAATTTGTTGGCGAGGGGCCATGATGAGGCACTAAGTTGACTAACATCGGCGCTTGGCCGACTACGGCAGGAAGTCGTGCCTCCAATAAAGTATGGAGCTGCCGAAACATGTCCATAACCTGGGTTTGGAAAGTCCGAGATTCGTTGGTGAAGGCGTCGAAACGCTCCTCAATTTTGTCTAGTCTGGCTTCGATCTTCCCGACCCGAGCCTCCAACCTATCCTGTCTGTCCTCCAGTTTCCCTACTCTATCGACAAGAGCACTCACATCCGCCTTAAGACTAGTCACTTTAAACGCCGGCTGTGGCGTGTCCGCCGTCGACGTCTCTGCCACCCTCTTTGCATTAGTTCCCTCATCCGCCGGCGGCGGCCTCTTGACCGGCCCTCGATTCTCCACTTCCATAGCTGAGCTCTCCTGCACGCGAGAACCCGCGGCCTGCGCCACTTTTTGTGGGGCCTGCATCACCGGTGCCAGTACCCCTTGTCCTTTGCCGCCTTTAAGCGCGCGTTCCATGTCTGCCATTCTGGCTTCCATCTTTTTAATAGTATCGCCCTGCTGCTGCACCTGCCTTTTCAGCTCCCTCTCTCGAGCAGTCTCATTCGGGGCGCCCGTGTTTGGCCAGCTCACCTTTTTTGTCGTGTCGTTTGCACTGTTTGCACTCCTTTCATGACTGGAACCTTGTCCTCCTGCTTTGCCAGCCCCGGCTCCTGGCAGTGGCGGGAAGGAACCCGACCGGTCCCTGCTCTTGTTTCCGTCTCTCGCACCGCTCGATGACCGCTCCGTGGGCCTCGAGCGCTGCTCCTCCTTGCCATCTTGGCTCTTGTCTTCACTGCTCTGCTGCCGACCCGGTGGCTGCTTGCGGGCTAGACGAAACTTGCAGTTCCGACTCCCCGTGTTGTGCGCCCCATGGCACACAATGCAGTCCGGTGTGCACGTCAGCGACTCTCCTTCAGGCGGTGCAGGATGGTCCTTCCCGCAACGGCGACATAGATTAGTCTGCGGACGATAGCAAACGTCCGCTCGATGTCCCACTCGTCTGCAGTTGTAGCAGGTCTCAACTAATTCTCTATACGGAATCACAGCGTACAGACAGTTCCAGTAAGTGACTTGCCAGGGAACACGTTTCCCCCCAAACGTGATCTGAATCGCCTTCGACTTGCCCAAAGGTCTTGCATCCAGAATTTCCATGCCTTCATTCTTCTTCAGGAATCCTGCCCGAATTTCTTCCACCGGGCATCCGTCGTAAGCATTGTATATGACTCCCCGCACGGAGTTCTCCATCGCCGCCACGTACGCCGAAACCGGAAGGTCGCGACCGCCCAGCTTAAGCGTTTTTACACTCGCATATGCCCCACTGCGATGTATACACGGCGTGCTCACCGTCATCGTGTTGTTCGTCTCGTTGACCCGAACCAGGTCCTCTTCCGCTGCAGTCGCACTCGTCAGCTTCGCTGCCGCTCTCATTGCAGATCCGAGTTCCCTCGGTGTCACCACACTCAAGTCCCAATTCTTGGGTCTGCACACAACCTTGAAATCCTTGGCCGGCATCTTCAGAAACGGTCGTCGTTTCTGCCGCACCGGCGCTCTCCCCCGCTTGACTTGCTCCGCTCCGAGCGCCTTGCGTCCGTCGCTGCCCGCCTGCGTCTCGCGAGGCGTACTCTCGGCGTTGTCGCCGTATAGAGACTTCTTGAATCGGTCTTGTGCCTTCAAAACCGAGGTCCATTCTCCCGCCTCGAACTCTTCGGGCGTTATAGACTCTCCCTCAACCGAGTACTCCAACATCTTCAGCCTCACAAAGGCCCACAACCCCCAAGCACGGCCCCGAAGCCCGGCGTCGCCGGCGTCGGCTCGGCCTAGAGATAGCGTCGGCTCGGCCTATCTTGGAGCCGCGGGGTTGAGTGGAAAAACCGTGGTAAGACGCCTAAAAAGGGGGTAAACTTGCCGACCTTTGGTGTCCGCAGGTGCAGGGCAACTTCCTGAAGATGAGTGCACCAAAAGCAAGTCCAAAGTAGAGCACGTTCCGCCGAAAAACGGTCGCAAGGCCGGAGCCCATGCGAAGCACGTCCGCACAGCGTCCCGAATCAAGCGTTCTCCATTATAGTTCCTGCAGCCCTTAAGGGAGCCACGGAACAGAACGCGCGTTTGTTCTCCGCAGGTACGTTCACTCTCCGTGAAAGCGCGCGTCCCTCGCGCCCTTTCAATCGCACATACAGCGTTCGGCGGCAGCGCCTGGCAACGATTCATCTCCATGACGTCATTTAACGGTAACCTCACGGCGACGGCGACGGCGACGGCTACGGCGACGGCGATGGGCTACGGCGACGGCGACGCCGACGTTAGAAATCTGCTTTTGAGTGTCCATATAATTGCTATCGCAATAAAACGTTGCGAGGCGAGAAGGTCGTAAAGACTTCCGACGCTGCTCGACGAGCTTCCCGTTATGATCTCGTCGAAAGCCTCCGAGCCGCCCCAGAGGCCCTGGCAACAGTCACCAACGCCGCGCGCGTTGGTGCGAAGCGGGCAAAAACGGCGACGGCGTCGACAACAGTTCCCGCGCGTTGCTGGTGCGCTGCATGTCCAAGTTTATGCAGCTGATAAAACTACTATCCTTACTTCGTATAGCTCTCTACTAAGTTTCTATCGCAACTGATGCGTTGCCTTTCGGGCGAAACTACGACATTTTTCTGGCTGAATTAGCATTCAGAGGTCCTTACCGAGCCAGATTCAACACATCGAGCGCTGGTGGAGCCATCAACCATACGCGCTGCTATCACTTGCTGCCTTAAAAAGCCTCGGTGAGCGCTCAGGCTGTCCGGTGGGTTACGTATACTGGTCTAAATAGTGTTGTGCAATCCGATAACAAAGAAACATCTAACAAAAATGATTTTCAATCTTCCTTCATGTCCTTTACGATAACATTCAAATACGAAGTAAATATATACCTGCAACTGAGGCACTGATCTTTTTTCTCATAACTTCGAACACGACTTACCACAACTAGCCAATGGCGGGACATCCATACCATGGCTATTCAAGAGGGATTGAGTACGCTTGTATGAGTGGTTCTAAAAACAGTCGGCTGGGTGGGCGCTGTACGTGTTGGTTCACCGGAAACTGTACCTCGTTCCGAGTCCTATGACGGGACAGCTCTTCGTGAAGCTCGTCATTCAACGCGCTTTAGCCAAATCGTTAGCAGCAGCACCAAGGCAACAACTTCCCCCAGCCAACAAAACAAAGGAAACAAATCAGCAGGAGCAATGCCACCCAACAGCCTCAAAGAAAAAACGAAAGAAAAAAAAAAACCTTTACTCGCTAACCAACGCAGTCGTGTAGTAAAACAAGAAAGGAGGAATAACATGGCGCGGAAAAGCTAACATTGACAATGAAATTCGCGCGTCATAAAAAGCACTGTCTCTCAGAAGTGCCATCGATTGCCCCAAATTTTTTGGGGGCGAAGTACTTAGGGACGAGCCTTGTCCCTCGTCGTCCTCCGGTGTCCGTAGCTCTGGTTTCATGGAGACTGCTAGGGGCGCTGTGGTGCACAATGGCTACATAAGCGCTGCATGTACAGTACACATGTACAGTATATCTATGTATAGAATATATATAATATATATATATATATATTATATAATACTGTGCGGCATTTGCGCATATCGTCGTCGTCATCTGTACAAACGGCTCATCATCTTTTGTCTCGTGCGGTGCTTCGTCTCTGACTCGGGCGGCTGCTCGGAAATAAAGGATCGCATCGGTCAACGTCTCACAAGTATAGATATTATATATATATATATATATATATTATACAGGGTGTTTCAGCGAACACTTTCAAAATTTATGTAGATATTCTGTGGTGGATAGCACAAATTTCGTTAATGAGCTGGTCTACTCGAGAGGCGGACATTACTTGCACAGGAATTGCAATGCTAATCGAATAATTAACAAAATGCACTAATTAGGTTTGTAACTAATTACCTGATGGCATATTGCAATTTACAAATTGTAGCCGTGGATATCGCAAGGCACATCCACTTGCAACGGGATTCTCGGGATGACACCAGTTGTTTCGAGATAATTCC
>NC_051156.1:156792786-156954621 GCF_013339745.2 Dermacentor silvarum
GCAGAACTGCATGTTGTCGACGCCGTCGGAGTTTTGCCCGCGTTCGCACAAAACGCGTGCGGCGTTGTGACTGGTTGCCGGAGCCTCTGGGGCGGCTGGGAGGTTTTTTTATATAAATAGGCACTTGGTGCCACAGCTAAACGTCGCCTCTCCCTTCCCCTTCCTTTAAACGTCGCCTCGCCTCCTTCCCTTCCAGGCGTACATTTTATAACGAGAATCGAAACACCTATTCAACTAATTTGGAAAAGCAATAGGTTTTTAGTTAATTACTTGACTGCACATAGTGCATTTCCGAATTGTAGCCAGTGAGTTTCAAGCATATCCACTTGAATAATTGCCAGGATGACCCACTTTCAAGGTATAATTTCCAGAGTGTGGGGCGAAATCCATAAGCGTTCCAGTTACTTTTCTGCTTCGATGGATAAAAGCGAGTTTTTTTATAAAGTACTGGAACAACAGATCATTTTACGGTGAGTTGATGGCGCATATCTGCAAACAAATGATTGAGGTCCTAAACGAGAAAGTGTAAGAATTGGGGTTGAAGATGAATATGCAGAAGACAAAGATAATGTTCAATAGCCTGGCAAGGGAACAAGAATTCAGGATCGCCAGTCAGCCTCTAGAGTCTGTAAAGGAGTACGTTTATCTAGGTCATTACTCACAGGGGACCGTGATCATGAGAAAGAAATTTACAAAAAGAATAAATTGGATTGGAGTGCATACGGCAGGCATTGCCATATACTGACGGGGAGCTTACCACTGTCGTTGAAAAGAAAAGTGTACAATCATGGATACTACCGGTGCTAACATATGGGGCAGAAACTTGGAGATTAACAAAGAGAGCTCGAGAACAAGTTCAGGAACGCACAAAGAGCGATGGAACGAAAAATTTTAGGACTAACGTTAAGAGACAGGAAGAGCGGTGTGGATCAGAGACAAACGTGGGATAGCCTATATTCTAGTTCACTTAGGCCAAGAAATGGAGCTGGGCGGCCATGTAATGCGTAGGATGGGTAACCAGTGGACCATTAGGGCTACAGAATGGATACCAAGAGAAGGGAAGCGCAGTCGAGGACGGCAGAAAACCAGATGGGATGATGAAGTTAGGAAATTTTGCAGGCGCAAGTTGGAATACGCTAGCGCAAGTCAGGGGTAATTGGAGATCGCAGGGAGAGGCCTTCGTCCTGCAATGGACATAAATATAGGCTAATGATGATTATTATGGTGATCTGCACACTGGTGTCATTCTGAAAAATGAATTCCAAGTAAATGCCAATTACAATATTCCAATTGTAGCCTTGCAAACGCACTGGCTATATACAATTCGTATATTGCAATATGCGCCGTCAAGTAATAATTAAGAAGGTAATTAGTGCATTTTCGTTCATTAGTTGAATTTGCGTTTCGATTTCTCGTGCACTTAATGTCCGCCTATCTGAATAATCCAGCTCAAATACTAGAATTATGTTATCTCCAACAGGCGACTTTTAAAATTTCCATAAACTTAAAAATGATCCTCCCGTATTCCGCCCGAAGTCACGTGCGTACGTGGCGTATTGTTTACGGGAGAAAAAAAGTTATGAATGAGAAATGTACCGGAGCGGAACTGCTCTTTCGCGCTTTCTTACGAGCACTCAGCGCCATCTAGCGCCACCGGCGCAAAGCCTGCGCGTGGCCTCCGAAACGCATGGCGCGAAAGTGCATGCGACCGTTGAGAAACGCGTAATGCGGCAACAGGGCTCCTCTCTCGTTACCCAAGTTGGCGTCAAAGACATTCACTGAAAAGTAGCACACGCGTGCTGGTACATACCCAGTGAACCAAATTGGCATCGAAGAAGTTCTTTGAAGACCAGCACAAAACGAGTGGGCCATACGCAGTGCTCTAAGTCGGTATCAAACAGTTTCATCGAACTGCGATACCCACCGAGTCCCGCATCTACAGTGAGTCATTTCAGCGGGAAATATTTTCCTTGACGAGTGGCCCATATGTGCACATTGCTAAATGCATACTCAATGACGCAAGCAGGTCCGACGTTTGGTTTCGAACGCTGTCTCCTCAGCACAGCAGCCCGATGCGCTACCCATTCGACCATGTATTTCCCAGTGAGACCAAGGTAGGCGGGAAAATGTTTCATACAAACATACATAGATAGATAAAGACAAACTTACTATACAAACTAGATAAATGGCTTCCGTAAAGTGAGAGAAGTATCCTAAGAATGATAAAGCATTACCAATAAATTGTGGAGTTTACCAGAGGGCAGGGCAGCGGCATTTAGCCTTGGCCAATTGTCCTGCCAAGTCTCACGACACCAGTGCACTTTCTTACCTTTAGTATATAGAAGACAACGAAAGCGTAGCCGACTCGCCGTTGCTGTAACAACGGAATAAAGGAGTGATGAGAAGCTTTCTGTTCTCTTTAATTAGGTGAGCAGGACACCCGCGTAGTCTTTCTCCCGTTTATTTCCGTCGTACGTCCTTTGCATATGTTACCATCGCACGCTATATATATCAGCGTTTGCTAATTGATGACGCCCCTGGCGTAGGCGAAAAAGTCTTCGCGTGAGGTTATTATGGTGCCTGAGGGCGAGAACTCAAGGGAAAAAGGAAAAACAAATTGTCATTGTTTTTGAAGGTTTTTTTTTCAGATAAATAATAAACGTGTGAATGAATTCACAATAGCATATGAATATGAATGAATTCAATAGCATATCTATCAGTCTGCTATAAGGCAGGTGACTCAGCGATCAATACAAAAGAAGCAAAGAGATTCCGCCCCGTGATGCTGGCACGCTATCGCTTTTATATAGCAACTCGTTCTGCGCGACGGGACGCACGAGAACGACAGCTGTAAGATTCTCTATTATTCCCACGTTTTATCCCCGAGTCGGTGGCCGAAGGAAAGCGATCCGACGTTGGCATACGCACGAGAGAAGTGTGCGTGCTATTGTGTCCTGTTGGCTAGGGCATCGAGATGTTGGGCAGGGATTCCGAGGTTCTAATCCCCTCGGTTTGATGCGCCTACCAGATACATGGATTCTGTTGGTATTTTCGTAAGCCAGAAACAGTGGCAAGCACAAAACCATAAAGTTTCTCACTATATTACCTAGAGGGAAAACTGGCGCTGCTGTGCGGTGGTATCCATAGGAATGCCGGTATATTGCGACTTCGGATTGGCATCGTTCTTGGAGAGTCTGAACACCTTGAAGACGCGCCTGGCTAGCACCGTTGCGTTTGTCACAATGATTGATTTCCTGCTAAAACAGCACGTAAAAAACTGCTTTAGTTTTATTATTACACAAAACATGTTTTGTTTAATTTTGAGGACTTACTATTGCATGCACAATCATATGAAACGTAAAAAGTATCAGCTGGCCGCTAAAGTTGGAGGGCAGACGACAACATTATCGCTCGCTCTGGAACAACTTGTCGTCTGTTCTTGCTTTTCTTCGCTTGATCCTGCATTGTAGGTGAGTAAACTTTATTGAGAGATGTAATATGGGTGGATGAAAGCCTTTTATGCAGATTTTACTTTAAGAACGCATTATTTGTGTAGCCATATCCACATTTTAGACGAAGCCTCGTTCAACACCAGCCAACATAAGCCTCGCAGACACATATCCCGTCATTGTCATGAGGGCACGGCAGCCCTTTAAGAAACTCGCATAGACGGTGGCACCAGTTTACCCTCTAGATGTTATAGTGAGAAACTCTATGCACAAAACTATACCACGAAGTGTTTGGTATGGGCTAAGGAATGCTTCGCAGTAAGAACAAGATTAGAATAAAGTATTTCAGAAATACCGTTCAGACTCTTGAATTCAGTGGCGGAAGGGTGCGCACAGTTTTTTTCTTTTTTAAAGTTTGTCACGTGCTTTGCAGAACGTTGATTTTCATGTTGTCTATACCAAATTTGGTATACGGCTGCACGAACTATGGTGGTCCCGGCGGTTTTTTGTTCGGCCATTCCCCGATGCAATAGTGGTGTTGTGGGTGGAAGCCGACAAAATGAATGAAGAATTTCGTGGTGCCACGCAATGCTTAGAACACATCTGTGACACCGCCTACTACGAAATCATGCGAACAGATTGTTCGCGTAGCACGACTGCTGTACGGTTATTATTTCTTTCAGTTCTGTTCTCGAGCGCTATCAACTCGCGACATGCTTGCTGCTCACCCAACTGTAGCCTTCTTCAGTCACTTCGGTGGATCAAGAAGACCTTAATTTCCTAAAATAAAATCATAATAAAATCATAGCTTTAATGCGTTCGGTATTGCTTAGTTTGACACGTTTCATGCAGGATACACCGTAATCGCACGACAACCATGCAGTGATGGCCATATGTGTGATATTGAGGTGAATTAATTTTAGCTGCCTTTTGTAGTTTCTGTTTTATTCTTTTAGTTTTAGACGTCTCGACAGTACGGCACCAGCGCTCGTGGCAAAACGGTAATTCCCTTTCTTGCAAAACCAGCAAAACGAGACGTGCTAAAAGGCCTACAAAATAGCAAGACCTTCACTGAAAAACCTGGGAAACAAGGCCTGCAATTAACACTTGCAAAACGACAAGACATTTTCTGCGGAACCTGCAAAACAAGACCTGCAAAACGGCAAACCATTTCATGCAAAACTTCCAAAACAAAATTTCCGAAGAAGATCTGCAAAACGTCAAGGCATTTACTGCAAAACCATCATAAGAAGACCTGCAAACAGTACCTGCAAACCGGCAACACTTTTCCGCCGGGTAAGCGAATGCGTCAGAGCGCAGAAGGCACCACCGCCGCACGATCAACGGGTCTGCAGCCTATAGCGAGTCATCTTACCCGTCGAAAAAGTTGCGCAAACTTGCTACACACGCAAAATAACTACCACTAAAGTAAGATAATGCCCTTCGCCTAACAAGCGATGTTCACTGCCGAACGTCTAGAGCGAGTGAGGCTGTTGTGGGATAAAGTTCGACGTGTAGGATCAAGCGTAATGACGTGTTGCAGGATATAGCGTAATCACTAGCGACGGCGACCCATATATTTCTGGAGCACAAGAGAGGAAATGGTCCAAGAAGGTCTAGAGCAACAGAGAAAAAGGGTTCGGGCAGGATGTCGATTGGCTGGAGACATCCAATGTTAAAGGAGCCAACCAATGGGAAGCGGCTCGTTTGCATTCGCGCTTCGAAGCAAGCGATTCCTCGCATATGAGCGTATAGCTTTGTTTTGGATAAAATGTTGGTGAGGATTACGTGAAGCATTGAGAATGCTTTGTTGCAGGTTGATAACCACCAATATTGGTTTTTCAGCGCAGTCCGCTACTGCTCCGAAGCGAAGATAGTGCGTTAGTTAGACCTAGCGGTTCCAAACCAGCTGAACCATCAGCGCTGAAAGATGGCGAGTTGGTATATTATATCGTCCCAAGAACTACCGTTGGCTCGCATGCCGGGGCATAACACACCGTTGCAGAATCCGCCTGTTAGAGTGTCCAATACGGTATGTGCCCATATATAGGCCTCAGCGCGACCACTTCTGTCGCAAGCCTCGCCGCCAGCTGCGTTCTGATCACAATGCAATATTTCCTTGCGCTGCGCTCGTGTTTGTTGAAGAGCGTATACCACAGAATCAATTAGTAAAAACTTGTCATCACCATCGTTTCCAGTGTCGTGAACGGGCTCGGCTGAAAAGCAAAGCCCGTTTTCAAAAGCCGTTCGAAGAAATGAAGTGAAAGCAGCGTATCTGTGTCACCTTTTCTCGATTTATGCATTTGAGAAGCTATCACACATGCTGGTACGTGCGTACATGCTAGTAGAGGCCAAGCTGTCCCCGGACAGCCTTGCGCCTCATGGTGTGCCTCTTTCTCAGAAACGTGTGAAGAAAACATCGATCTCTATTTTTTGCCCATTGTAGGATGCTTCCATATATATGGCTTCCACGGACCCCTGTGTGTCGCTGCTGTTCAGCTACCGGGACGGAGGTTTTGTTTCCTTGCCTGCACCATGCCACAACAGCATAACCGTCCTGTGTCTCTGTCACGTCCCTGTCTTTTTTGAATTGCGCTATAGGCTTAGCCACAGGCGTCAAGAATGACGTCACGAAAGAGCGGACCAATCAAGTGCGATGACCGTGCCAACGAGATCGACCACGCAGGCAGCGCGCTTCTTTTCAATAAATGATTTGTCTCCGAGCAAATGGATTACCTTACAGTGGGATAGATGATCTCTAGAGAGCAGAAACCTTAGGCATGTAATGTAACTCAACTTTCGGGCTCTTTCAGCTTTTGTGTCATATTGATTCGCACGCACAGCATGTTCATACTAATTTAACTAATCCGCTTTCTATACATATGTCAGTTGTAATGTTTAACTTTATACTGACATTATTAAATCCATAATCATTGTGACTACAACAAATACTTAAAAGGTTGGAATTCTAAGAATATACAATTCAGAGACAAAATGACACACCACGTGTCTCATGAAATAAATTCAAAGCGGCTGAAGTAATAAAAAAATTGTCTTCTTTAAGCAGAAAAATATACATTTCGCGCTGAAAGTTCTCACAGGCATGGTTCTGGGGGCAGATATAGGCATTAAAATGTGGTTTTAAGACTCGAATGTGTTAAATGCGAAGCTTTTCTTGGCGAACATTTGCTACTTTGACAGCATCTATCTATCTATCTATCTATCTATCTATCTATCTATCTATCTATCTATCTATCTATCTATCTATCTATCTATCTATCTATCTATCTATCGAGCCACCTACGCCTTTGTGCTCTCATGGTTGTTTTGCTAACTTGGTATGCACCAAAATTGGCATACTATGATAAGAGCCTATGACGGACATAAATAATATGTCATAACGTGGGTGTCCTGACATGCGTGTCACGTAGGTCATGAAACAGCCGCCTACGTCTTCGTGCTGTCATGGCCGTTTCGTTGACTTGGTAGGTACCAAAATTGGCATAGTATGACAGGAGTGTATGACGAACATAAATGATAGGTCAAGACATAAATGTTATGACATGCGTGTCATGTAGGTCATGACAATGACACAGCGAAAAAGATTAACACTCAAAAGTCGCTGAAATGGGTTCGGACGTGGGTACTAAGTGAAGGAAACACTAGCGGATGGTGGTAGAAGTCACAGTCATGAGCATGACTCAGCAAAAATGAGGATAACTCTGAGAAAAAAAGATTAGCACACAAAAACCTATGGAATGAGTTCGCATGTGGTACTAAGTGAAAGAAAAGGCTAAAGGTTGATGGTCGAAGTCAGAGTCATGAGCATGACTAAGGCTTTCGCCTCTTAGGTGTATCTAAAGGGACGCCTGAGGGTCATGACATGCGTGTCATGTAGGTCATGAAAGAGCCGCCTACGTCTTGGTGCTCTCATGGTCGTTTCGTTAACTTGGTAGGCTCCCCGCACACTGCTTCGCATAACATCGATTCCCACAGGGCGTGGGATCTGCCGGCTTTTTTTTCTCTTAGTTTCACCAAAGTTGAAAAAAATTGCCTGTTGCTGATAGCATAATTCTAATCCATGAGCTAAATTACTCGAGGAGGTGGCCATTACTGCTCCGAGAAATGAAAACGCTTAATTGAATAATTACCACTGGTCCTATAATGCACTTCTTAATTAGTTTATGTTAGCCATCTAAATTTACGAATTTTAGCTAGTGAGTTTCCAAGGCATATCGACTTGGAACAATTTCTGAGGATGGCACCGGTTTCGGGATATGCACCGTCATAATTGCGTTAAAATTCACTGTTGTTCCGCTTACGTTTTTACACGAAAACGCAGTTTAATGCAATGCAGCACAAAAGCAACTGGAACGCCAATGCATTTCGTCAGACACTTTGAAAATTAATATCTCGAAATTGGCGTAGGCCTGAAATTTCGTTTCAAGTCTTGCGAACTGACCGGTTATAATTCGTAAATTGAAATATGTGCCGTAAAATAAAAAAATTAGGAATTTATCTAGTCTAATTATGGTAATTCTTTAATTAAGCATTTTGATTTTCCATAGAAGGTATGCCCCCCCCTCCCCCAATCGAGCAATTTAGCGCAAGCGGTAGAATTGTGCGAGCTGTCACAGCTAATTTTTTAACAAATTTGGTGCAGCTAAATAGAAAAACACCTTGTATAGACTGCAGTACTCATTGACGCCTTCGTATGTGCCAGCACCTTTTAACTTTTGTCGCTCTACGAGCTATAATGTGTCATGAAGTTCAGCATTGTTGATACTTACCTGCGTACAGACGCGCTTAGTTGGAAGCAATGTGGCGTTCACCAAATACGTGTAAGCGCTTTTTTTCCTAACTTTGTCGCATTAGCCCTAGAGCAATTACTTGGGCAAGATCAACGTGAGTGTCGTGAGAAATCGTCAAGGTTATGCGCTATAGCTAGCAGGTGGCATTACAGAGGAAGCTCCGGCTCCATTGACACGTGCATTACTCTATAGCACGGTGGAAGAATATTTAGGTGTTGACACTGCGCGCGAGCGAGCGTCCAGATTATGTTCGGCCGCGCGCGGGCGCACCGAGTAGTTCTGCTGCGAGCAGATAGAGGGCGCCGCGGCCAGCGGTCCCAGCTTAGCGGCGCCGGCGGCTTGGCATTCCTCTGCCTCCGCTAAATTTTCGTTCGTAGTGGAGTGAGTAAATCTCAAAGCGCGAAAAAAAAATCGTTATTTCACACTAAAGTGATAAGTGTACCAGGCTTCGCTAACATGAAGGTTCCTTGTGCAGGGCGTGGATGACGTCAACACGGATCAATCGGGCAGCACTCAAAGCCCACTGAAGTTACCCTCGCGCGCGCAGTTTGTTTTGTCCGGTCTAGCGGTTCATCCAAGCATAAAAAAAAAACGAAAGTGTTAGCCCCAGTGCTACCTCTCGATCAGAAGAAAATAGTGACTGCACCAGAAAATGTATTTCATGCTTATCGCTGCTTCCATTCACACTCAGAAAACCGTTCAATCATCGTTGCGCGAATTCAATGTGGCCGCGATATAAATTAAGAAATGAAACGGCGCAAGCTTGCGATATGCAATGCACTAGAGCAAACTGGCTGTTCATGGCTAGAACTTAAGATGAGAACGCACATCAGCTATGTAAAAACTCTTTCAAATGGGAATTTATTAGGCGGGACGAAGGCAGGCGTCTATCTTGAATTAGAGCATCACTACCACAGTTTACTGATGAAAACCTGAGCAAATGCCTTTTTTATTCCAATTCCACTTAACATAGACCGTGTATATTATTCATTGGGCTTTCGTCCATTGAGGACTGAGTGACTCTTGCAGGATCTAAAAAAGAAGAGGTAACTTTCTTTTTTCTTAAATTGCATATGAGAATGTGCCAATGTAAGCGTGTTTGACAATGCATGCTACAGCCTGTCCACAAATACGCTTACACCCACCACACAATAATCCCATAGACCTTTTTTTTTTGCATAGACACAATACGAAAAAACTTGTGCATGAAGCAGCTCGATAATTTTAATAGGTGATAACCACCCCAGAAGCTTGCGGTCTCATACACTCCCACAATGGAAAAATGTATAAAAACATGCAAGCGTGTAATGTACACCGCACGCGCATTGTAAAAAAAATTCAGTAGCCAGGATGGAACAAATTTGAAAATCAGGCACACATCTGCACAGAAAACAGCAGTATTTTACAGGGTGCACAAATATTTTAAAATATGCAAATGTCACGTAGCTGGACAGAACCATAGTAATGTTGCCGTCCCTTGGAGATACTCGGTTATTTTTTACATTTCGCCTAATTAGATAATTAGTCGTATTTATTGATCAATTTCTCAATTATTATAATTAGATTAAAAAGTGTCAATGAGAAAATTGTAGAGCAACATCAAAGACTCCCGATACAGCTTTGTATTGCTCAATACGCGCTACGTAGAAATGTTTTTCCGAGCATGAAAGAAGCTCACGAGTACACGCAAAGTGCCTCGAGCGGCCAGTCGCGCAGCAATATTGCTGTATTCGCGGGTTTCGTTCACGCTCGGAAAACACTTTTATGTATCACGTATTGAGCAACAGAAAGTTATATTGGGAGTTTTCCACGCTGTTGTACAATTCTCTTTTTCATACTTTTTATCCAATTATAGCATTAAAAGAGTTGATTAATCAATTATGAAAATAATTATGTAATTAAGCGGAATAAAAAAATAATCTGAGTATCTCCAAGCGACGGCAGACAACATTACCTTGGTTCTGTCCAGCTACCTGACATTTACATATTTTCCAATCTTGGTGCATTATAGTAAACCACCCAGTTTTACATGCAGCAAAATTTGCACAAACTACTGCGGCACACAGGAGGTTCTTTCTTCCGCAGCGGATTTCGAGGTTTATTTGACCATGTGAGGTTCTTTGGACAGTTTGGAAATAAGGTGGGAATCCTTCTATCGAGCGCTCCGAGTAATATTGCCACGTGTCTAGCGCGGCGATGACGACGGCATAAGACACATCGGCACTTATGAAAAACATAGCAAGAAGAAGAAGCAGTGACTAGCGCGCGCTATTTTAAAACCGTCCGTTCTTGTTACTGCCCCTGCCGACAAGTGCGTTTCGTTTTTCCCTCGAGCTTTCGACGTCGTGACAATATGCCATCGATATCGTATCCTCTGAAAAATGGCTGGTGCAGACATGGTTGGTAGGCGTTAGAGTTCGGTCTGCCCTCAGATTTGCATGGCGCCACTGCTCTAGACGACCGCTGTCGGACGGCGCTTTGAATAAAGGCACACGCTCCGCACAAGTCAGGTATCCAGAATTGCAGTTCGGAACGAAGCACTTTCTAGCCATTTCAAACGCCCCTCAGAAGGCCGCTGCCACCTTCGTCGAAGGCCCGTGGCGACAATACCCAAGCACAAGCTCATGAAACGAACGCGAACAAAAATCGTGCCTTCAAAACAGCGCAACCGTACATGCAAGCAGGAAGACGAAGCAGCGGCAGCACGCGCCTTGCCGCCGAGGCTGGGACCGCATACCGCAGCGCCCTCTACGACGGCGCCGAACCAGCTGCAACCAAGCCGAACATAATCTGGACGCGAGCGAGCGGCGCTTTTCCGCGCGTTGGGGGGAGAGTGTCAGCACCTCTCCTTATTCTTACACCGTGCTCTATAGTCTTGTTTTCCCCACACCTATAGAATGGTCATATTCATTACCGATTACTGTGTTTGTGCTAGAAAATGAAATTTATTACATAAATGGAGGAATTACCTATATCTACCAATCTGTTTCATACTTATTGCATACTTTTAGGGGCGAAGCTCCTTATAGCGGCACCCGTTCGTCCCCGTCGTAGTAGGTAGCCACGTCTAGTTTTCTGAATTGCTCAATAGATGGCGTTGTGTGTCCGTATATGTATGTATACCCATATATACATATATATGTATACGTATAGTATAACCGGAATCCGACTTCCGCTTCCGGTTCCACTTCCGGTTCCGCTTCCGTTTCCACTTCCGGTTCCGCTTCCGGAAGCCAGCTTCCAGCTTCCGGAGAACGCTTCCGGCGTTTTATGAAAAAAAATTCCGAAAGTTGTGTCCGTAGCGCGGAATCGAACCAGGGAACCCTCGCTTCCGAACGCGCGGCGCTAACCACTACGCCACGAAGCGCACATAGACACACGCACCACGATGGCAATAAATACCCAACATTAACGAAAGGCCGCGTTTCTAGCGCGTTTCTAACGCGTTTGTGCTAGCGCGTTACGGCCCGTGTAAGAAGCTGGTGTAAGACGCTGTGGCCTCTCCGCCTTACCTCCAACGCGTTTCGAACGCGCTGCCCAAGGCGGTGGCAAGTCAAGTTCAAGTCGAGGAGCGTTTATGAATACGGGGGGTATACTCTCTCAGCAGTCATGTGATGGCGTCGGCAAACGCGGTGCACGTTCCGGCATGTGTAAATGGCTGCGTAAGACGCTGTGGCCACTCCCCCTTACTAGAGAGTACTGCACGTTTCTAACGCGTTTGTGCTAGCGTCCCCTTAAGCGGGAGATCCGATGATTCCCTCCGGACCTTCGCCCACTCATCATCATTCACCCCGTGGATATGCTGTGATTTTTTTAATTACCTGTTGCGTCACGTAAATTGTAGATGTTGTAGCATGGATGTGATTGACTATGTAGGTCTATGTAAGTAACATTTGTCCACTACTGTTTGGTGATTGTTGTGGAACCATATTGTGCACCGGGCTCATATCTTTATCGCCGGGTGCATAGTATACTACGCACAAAATTTTTATTGGAATATAATCATCTATAGCACAATAAAAATTTTTTTTCTAAGCAGTTCGTTTTCGTTAGAGGGTTCTTCATACAGCCTCACAGAAAATTTTTGTTATAAAAGGGATATCTTATGGCGTCGTCAGGGGAGCCTTTTACCACACGACATTTTAACTTTAAAAAAAATAAGGAAATAAAAGAAATTGAAATGTCACGGTACCACGCAGCCTGGAGTCGAACTTCAGTGCCAATACTGACATTCGCCAAGTCCAGACACACTACAACCTTACTACGAGATACTGCAGCACTACCGCCTTTCGAGAAGAACGATGCCGCCACCCCACCCATCCCTCACCAGAGCTGAAGCCACGACCTGGAGGCAACTCCAGACCAACACCTATCCTCACCTGACGCTCCTTCACGCGATGTACCCCACCCTTTATCAGCCCCTTTGTCCTTTCTGTACAGAGCGAGCTACCCTCTACCACACCACATGGGCATGCCAAAATATCCCCAATAACTCCCCAAATCGAAACGCAACGCACGAGCAGTGGGAGATGGTGCTGACCAGCTCGGCACTGGAGGATCAGCGAAAGCTTATCGCCAGAGCCGAAAGTGCTGCCACCGCCGCTGGGGCCCTGGACTGAAGGCTCCACCCACCACGGAGATCGACGCTTCTCCGTGCCTCATCAAAATAAAGTCTCTCTCTCTCTCTTGCTTTTCCTCGGCTAGCACTGCAAGCAACATTCCTTCTCTGTCTTCTCCGTGGTAATGGAGAAGGCGCCGACTCTCCTATCTTGTAAGGCTATTGGAGCGGCCAACTAATGTCTCAGCAATAAAAGGCACCTAGTATTACAGCGTGGTATCGACCTGCGCTCATCCCTTGTCCTCTTCACAGCTTTTGGAAAGCACTCTCCTTCCTTTCCTTTCTCCTCCGCAGCAGCGGAAACGCATGCGCAGTTCAACAATCATTTAGGACGTTTTGCTGCAGGTGGCGCCACTCTAAATGCTAATACCAAGTTAATGCGCCATCTATGATTTCTACCACAGAGCACCTGGTTTGCCAAGACACTTATAGCTGGAGCGCATTATCAGGCGAGTCGGTGATGCCGTCTATCTTACTCCGTCGTCCCACGCCGCATAGCCGAGGCACCTCGTCACACCGGATCACGACACGAGCGCCCTGCTTCCTTTTAACGCGATAGCATTTAGGGCCCCGTGTCGCAGAAAATCCGGCGTCGGCAACCGGCGTGTGATCGCGGGTGGCGGAGAAAATCATCCAACCACATCGAACGCCCAGGCCTTCCACGTGGTGCAAGGCTTTGGTGAAGGAAAATTTAATTTCTCACGGTTAAATCCGTCAGAAAAATGGTAATGTCGGATTCCCCGTCGGATTGTTTACCAATCGGCGTCTGATTGTAATTTGAATGAACGTGAAAACCTAATTCTGCGACGAGGAAACTCAAACACAAACCCCTTTTCCTGCATTTCTACCAGACCTGCGCGCGTCGGGGCAATAGCAAACAATTAATAAAATAATGAAGAGAAGCTGCTACGGCCTTCCCATTTTAATATAAGACCACTTATATTGCCCCTGGAAAAACGTTTTCCAGCAATGGATTTCAATTTAAATATGAAGCCGCCTTTAAGGGGATCGGTGTAAGACTGGTCATTGTAAGCTGGCTTTCCCACGTTCAGTGTTGCAGTGAATGAAACCTACATGCCGTATACGAACGATGCGATACGAAGGGGTCCCGATAACTCTGTCGCGTTCTACTCTTAAAGGCGAAGCTTAAGCGTTCTACAATTTTTTCCTACGATCTCAGTGAAGTTCTCGAAATTGGGGTTTCATCGTCCGTCTCGTTCAACCGCCCCCTTCGTTGCGCTGACGCCAACCTTTGTCGTCATCCACGCTAAACAATGACGGTTTTTGTAGTCGTTAGGCCATCACGTCATCCACGGCTTTGTCATTCAAAAAGCGCGACAGCGCGATGAAAAACAAAACTTATCCACAACTTCCGCCACAGGGATTTGAACGCATAGCATCGAATCACAGTGCACGTGGAAGACAGAGGTATGTAAACTCTATTGCGTAACGACTCCTAGTCCGAGTCGTTGTTGTCGGCGTCGAGCTGAGTCCCCGGTGATGGCGAGTCCATTTGGATGGTAGTCGAGCCACTGAGCTATCGCACAACAGCAGTGCTGGGCATTAGGTGCAAGGATTTTCGCTCTACACAGACTCTGAGAGCAGTGTGAACACAGAACCAGCAGTGGTGTAGGTTACGAAGATTACATTATGTACATCGCACAAAAATTATTCTTGACAAAATTTTTAACATAATGTTTAACAGCAAAGGTGTTTAAGCCAGCCATAATTTGTGCTTCGTGGTTCGTATCAAGAAACTGCCGCGCCGTAGCCATGGCAACCAGGACGGCGGCGACACCCAGGAGGGCGGCGCGGTGCTTGCGCACGCAGTCTCCTCCTCGCCAGCTCCCTCCCTTCCCAACCACCACTTCTCTGGCTAAAAAAAGCTGGCCGATTGATATCGAGCGGCTAGCCTCCAACGCGTTTGGCGTCGGCAAGCAACAGTGTTCTTGGTACTGTGCGAACCTTGGTTAGCCTGCCTGCGTCTGTGGCATGCCAGGAATGCGGTCGCTCATAGACGCCGACACGTCCAGCGCTAGTCACGCGAAATGTCGCCAACGCTTTCGGCGTCGGCAAGAAACAGCGTTCTTGGCACTGTGCCAATCTTGGTTATCCTGCCTGCGTTTGTGGCATGCCAGGAACGCAGTCGCTCATAGACGCCGACGCGTCCAGCGCTAGTCACGCGAAATGTCGCGAAAGGGAAGGTACCTCCGAAAATGATCGCTCAAGATTACCTTCCTACATGCGTAGTTAAGTTAAACCAAGTTAAGACAGCATGCAACCAAGTTAATACCTGGCAGTAGCAGCCAGTAAGACTTGAGGATCGAAAGTTTCGCTGTGCCTAAGCTTTGCACGACCGAGTGCAAACTTGTCCGTTTTTTTTTGTTCTTGCGATCGTGAAAATTGCATCGGAGGTACAAAAGAGGCATAAATAACAGTGATGATTATATTCATTAAACATTATACATACCCATATAGAGGATGCAGTGAGAATAAGATGGTAGAAAACAACGTCGAAAACATTGACAACGTCAGTGCAAACCAGCACGTTGCAGCGACAATACCACGCAGCTGACAGGATTCACAGCCACCAATATAGAAGCACGGCAAGTGTGAAGTGAAAATGAAATCTCTCAAATCTCGTAGATGACACTGTGCGCTTTCGTTCGTGATATTAGTTGTAGTAGAACTATTGCCTTCCTAGTTGATTGATCCCCAGGCGGGACCTTCAAAACAAGTTATCGAGCCTGAGAAGCCCAAGAAGCCTTTTATACAGCAACTGCCGGCTCACGAGCAGTCTAAATAGTCATTTACACAATAACGCGATTTAAAATGGTCTAGGACTCCAGATTTGAAGGTAATCTCAAGTGCCACGCTGCGGTCGCGTGAGGAAGGTAGCTGCTTTGACGATGGAAAGAAAAAAAATGTGTCTGTCTTAAAGAAGTTTTCGAGACTCCTTACACTGACCTCAATACCACCCAACCTTGATAACACACATAAGAAGCCACCATATGCATGCTTCAGCAAAATGACCTCAATGAAATATATTAAAGTACAATGGTGTACTGTCTTCAGCAAAAAAAAATAAAATAAATAATATAAAAATGTTAGCACAGGCATTTGGCCGAAGAGCTGCGGATAAAGGGTTCCGTAAAACTATACATTTTAATTGAGCAAATTTAGCCTTTTGGGGGAGCGACAGCATGACAGTGCTGAAGTATGTCCATGTACATAGCTCGAATTTTATAACATGCTATGTCACACAAAAAGAAAAGTGTAAGCAACAGGAGAAAAGAAAAAGTCAGAACTTATGTATCCCTACTATGTTGTTTCTGTACAATCACCAAATTATGATTGTCTTTCAAACGTTACAATAAATATATACATTTTTATATTTTTGCTTACCATTGTTAGAATTTTATACAATCGCACCACTCCCGAAACGCGTCATATATGAGACGTGTATGCAGCGGGACGGCATCTTGCTTTTCAGGTACCACTGCTGCATGCGGCAGTAAAGTACACTTTGTACAGCTGATCAGAATCTCGTAGATTACTTTTCGGACACAACATATGAATGTGATGATGTATAATACTAATATCATTAACGTCTACCATCGTCTTCCTTGCCTTCGAGTTCCCACTGCTGCTTGCGGATGTATCCGGTCACTGGATGCATCATGGTCACTGTTGCTTGCGGATGCAAGCAGCATTTACTTAAATCGGCGTCAAATAGGTTCATTGAAGAGAAGCACACACCCAATCGCACTCACCGAACGAGGCCAGTGTCTTTGTATTCTTCTACTCTCGCTTGTCTCTGAGCACGCTGTGCCACCCAGCGGCGCCACCGGAAACTTCACACCAGCCGATATTCGATATATTCAGGCATACCCAGTGAAACAAGTTGGGGTAAAAGGGGTTCATTGAAGAGCGCCACATAACGAGTGTTACAAATACAGTGACCCAGGTTGGTCCGACGGTTGGTTTCGAACCCGTTTACCTCACCAAAGCAGTCCGATGTTTTAACCATTTGACATTAGACTACCGATTGATCCAGGTTGGCAGGAGAGAGGTTAGGCGCGGACGGACGGACGGACGGACGGACGGACGCAGACAGACAGACAGACAGACAGACAGACAGACAGGACAGACAGACAGACAGACAGACAGACAGACAGACAGACAGACAGACAGACAGACAGACAGACAGACAGACAGACAGACAGACAGACAGACAGACAGACAGACAGACAGACAGACAGACAGACAGACAGACAGACAGACAGACAGACAGACAGACAGACAGACAGACAGACAGACAGACAGACAGACAGACAGACAGACAGACAGACAGACAGACAGACAGACAGACAGACAGACAGACAGACAGACAGACAGACAGACAGACAGACAGACAGACAGACAGACAGACAGACAGACAGACAGACAGACAGACAGACAGACAGACAGAAGACAGACAGACAGACAGACAGACAGACAGACAGACAGACAGACAGACAGACAGACAGACAGACAGACAGACAGACAGACAGACAGACAGACAGACAGACAGACAGACAGACAGACAGACAGACAGACAGACAGACAGACAGACAGACAGACAGACAGACAGACAGACAGACAGACAGACAGACAGACAGACAGACAGACAGACAGACAGACAGACAGACAGACAGACAGACAGACAGACAGACAGACAGACAGACAGACAGACAGACAGACAGACAGACAGACAGACAGACAGACAGACAGACAGACGACAGACAGACAGACAGACAGACAGACAGACATACAGACAGACAGACAGACAGACAGACAGACAGACAGACAGACAGACAGACAGACGACAGACAGACAGACAGACAGACAGAAGACAGAAAGACAGACAGACAGACAGACAGACAGACAGACAGACAGACAGACAGACAGACAGACAGACAGACAGACAGACAGACAGACAGACAGACAGACAGACAGACAGACAGACAGACAGACAGACAGACAGACAGACAGACAGACAGACAGACAGACGACGTCTAGCGGTAGTAGCTCGGCCCAATCGTATCCAACAGCTACCGTTAGATATCGAGCACAGCAGCTAGCGTTAGATGTCGCTGGTTGATTCCGGAGTGCCCCGGCGGCTGCCGCTCCCGCGCTCTACACAAGGGTGACAGCGAATGTACATACCACAAAGTGGGTGATGCTTGCAAAGAATGCTAATCGCATCGACATATTACCAGTATCCGCCGAAGGGTGAAGTATTCACAGCGATAGCAAGTCTTAGAGTTGTGCTTGAACTCCTTGGACGGTGTTCCAACTGTACACGGTCGCGACATGTGCGCCCGATGCGGCACGTAAGCCTGCTGCTGCGAGGCCGAAGGAACAGCACCCTGGCAGTTATCAGGCGTCTCACAACGCTGGCGTGACGAGGAGCGCCGCCAGTGGCGTTGAAAGCATCACACCTCGATGTACACGAGACAAGACCGATGGGAAACCGTCGACGTTAGTTAGCGCCCGATGAAATATTACATAACGATAGCTGTGAGCTTATGCACTCAATCGCAGCAGGAATGCTAGTGTGCTTATAGTGTGCGCGCACACAACGCTCACGCTGAAGGCGCTACCCTAGCTCTGCCGCCGAGCCGATTGAGTGTAGCGTTGACGGTGCGGGCCACTGCCCTTCGTACTTTGTGCTGTCAAACGCACTCTGCCTCTCGAAGACACTCTAAGCCTACGCGCGCGAGTGGCACATGCGCCGTCCATTGGGAGACAGCGCGATGACGGCGCGAACGTGCCCGTCGCGTACGTGTAATTGTTATCGCAATAAAATATTCCGAGTGAAAATTCGTGACGGAACAAGTATTACTTACTAAATGCCCCAAATGCCTCAATTAATTCCGACGCCCGGGCACACGTACAGTGGTTCGCGACCGAGATGAAATAATACAATCAAATGGGATGAATCCCTTTTCGGTTGTTGTTCGCTTCCCCTATAATTTCCTGCTATAATACTTGGTCTTTTTTTGGCATTTGCTAGCACAGCGCCACGAAGCCTCAGTGGCTGGGCAATTTGGCCAAGGGCCACTGCGAATGCGGCCGGCTGCCTTTGATCCTATCAAGGGCTCAATAAAAGTTGTTTCTCCCTCTGCCGTTTCAGATGCTATAAGGCACGTATTGCTTTATAGAAGTGAGTAAAGCTTGACGGCCTACCAACCAATATCATCTGCATAGCATTTACAATCTTCAATGCGTAGAGTGCACCTCCATATAAGCTCTATTGATCTCACTGGGGCACTTGAATAGCGCATCGTCTGAAGCACTTGATGTACCTTCTTTTTTTGCCACCTCATGCTTGGCTTCAGACAGGGAATGCACAGTCCAGCAAAAGCAAGAAAGAATTGACGGAATAGTCAATCAAATAGTAAAGAAGACCGAATGAAATTTTGCGCGAGGCACCCGTTAAATGCAAGTAGATGGCCGATTACGCTTTCCTCACAGGCGTGACTTAGTATGGACATAAGGTTGCTACATCCAAGAGAGAGAGAGAGAAAGAAGAAAGGGAAGGACAGGTAGGTTAGCCATTGCAAGTACTGGCTAGCTACCCTGTGCTGGAGGAGGAGGTAAATGGAATAAAATGTGAGAGCAGGAATGAAAGAATAAAAAATAAAGCGGGAAAAATTCACACGTTAACGAGGTGCAACGCGCTACAACTTTCGCAGTCGGTCGCACAATTCGCAAGTAATTAAGTACCGAAGCAACGCATCCGAGTCCGTAAGTAGTAGTAGTGATTTTATTGAAGAAGAAAGTAACGCTTATTTCCGTTGCCCTATAGGGAGCACGGCGCAGCGTCAGGGGAAGGGGAAAAAGGAGATAAGTGTTGAAAGACGTCCTAGGAGTTTTGTTTCTCCCTCAGGGGGCGATGGTTCCGTTTTAACGCGAAAGCATTTAGGGCCCCGTGTCGCAGAAAATCCGGCTTCGGCAACCAGCGTGTGATTGCGGGTGCCAGGAAAATGCTCCACCACATCGACCAGGCAGGCCCTCCACGTGGTGCAAGGTTTTCGTGAACAAAAATTGAATTTCTCACAGTGAAATCTACCAGAAAAATGGTAAAGTATCACTTTACTATTCGGCGTCGGATTTGCCGTCGGATTGTTTACCAATTGGCGTCGGATTGCAATTTCTACGAGAAAACCTAATTCTGAAACAAGGAAACTCAAACATTTCTACCTAACCTGCGCGCGTCGGGGCAATGGCTCATAAAATAATAAAAAAAGTTGTCGCAGTTTCACTTGAAAGGCGAAGCATCAATTGCGATAGCAAATTTGTAGAGAGCTATACGGAGTAATGATATTAGCGTTATCAGCTGTATAAACTTGGACATGCAGCAGCACCGGCAAGACGCAGAACTGTTGTCGACGCCGTCGGCGTTTTGCCCGCGTTCGCACAAAATGAGTGCGGCGTTGGGGACTGTTGCCGGAGCCTCTGATATAAATAGGCACTTGGTGCCGCAGCTAAACGTCGCCTCCCCCCCCCCCCCCCCCCTACGGCCTTTCGCGCGTTGGAATAAGGCGCGTTTGCTCTACATATATGGTGATTGTAAAGGAGGAAAGAGACGCCTACTTCTGTAGCCCTTAAGGGAGCACGGCGCAGAACGCGCGTTTGTTCTCCGCCGTGGGTTCATTCCCCGTGAAAGCGCGCGTCCCTCGCGCCCTTTCACTGGCACGTACAGCGTTCGGTGGCGCGCGGCGACGATTTCATCTCCATTGACGTCATACGGAACCTCACGGCGACGCCGACGGCAGAAATCTGCTTCTGAGTGTCCCTATAGTTGCTATCGCAATAAAAAGGTGCTAGGGCCTTCACATTTTATTATAAAACCACCTATATTGCCCCTGAAAAAACGTCTTTCCAGCAATACATTTCAGTTTAAAAATGAAGCCGACTTTAAGGGGATTGGTGTAAGCTTGGTCTTTGTAAGCTGGCTTTCTCACGTTCAATGTTGCAGTGAATGAAGCCTACTTGCCGTATGCGAACGATGCGATGCGAACGGGTCCCGATAACGCTATCGCGTTCTACTCTTAAAATCGAAGGTTAAGTGTTCTCAAAGTTTTTTAAGCGTGGTGCCAAGAACGTTTCTTACCACATTGTAACAGCGACAGTCACAGAGGAGGTGCTTCGCACGTCTGCTCGCAGCCTTAGTTGTCGCAAACAAGCCCTGTCAGTCATTCAAATGCGGAAGAAATAGGCGTTCGTGAATTCCGCAGTGAGCCACAGGCGACACAGAAGTGTTTCTTCCTCTCATGGTATCTTTGGTGAAAGAGAATTGCAGACGTGGATCCAAGCTGTTGAGACGTGCGTTGCTACATTTACTTGCATTCCACTGTACCATCGCAAGCTCGCGCGTGAGAGAGCCAACCCTTGTGGCTGCATCTGTTATCGACAGCGGCATTGGTATACAATGGAGACTATCGTGGGCTGATCGGGCAGCTTCATCCGCACTGTCGTAACCGAAAATTTACTACCTCCAACGCCTGCTGAGACGCGCACTAGGTAACCACCCAGCCGTCGCTCGATTTTGCAGCGAAGCTGTATATGGCAAGGCGAACCCAAAATCTGTCCGTCCGATGTGCGCAGAAACTATCATCATCAGCAATGGCTCGAGCATCGTTGTCTTCTTGCACAGCTGGCTCGTTGGTGCCCCTCGGCGCAACCGCGCGAACGCGATCATACCACTGCTCCCGCGTTCGTCGTCGTCGGCGTCTTCTACAGCTGGCTCCGTTGCCGCTCATCATTCCAGCATAGAATTTCACTTCTCTACTATCGTCGTGATGGGAGGCCGCGTTTACCGGGGTATGAGCCATTGCTTAAGGGGGTATGAGCCATTCATTGTCTTACTGTGACGCACATATTTAATTTTGAAGGAATTTAATTTTGAAGAATCGCAAGCGGCAATGGTGACAACGGCTGACTGCGGGCATTCCGTCAGCGACGTTGTCCTCTCCGTCGCAGCCGAATGCGTGTAACTTCATTAAGAAACATTTAGACGTAACCAATAACTGAGAAATACTTTAATGACCCATCGGGATTAACTCAGTGGTAAACACCGGAGCCGCGCGTTTCAGTTTCGCTGGTTAGCCATCTGTACGGACTGCTTGGGCGGTGTTTGTTTCTTCAATACAGAGAAAGAAAAAAATTGCGTCATAATTCATCTCCCGACGACTGTTCATGGTATTGCGAATAGCATTCGAGCAATGTAGGGGCATATCATATTCCCGAAGTTATGTTTATTTAACACGTGTAATCGCAATTATGGGGCTTTCGTTGTTTCGGCTATATGCCAGATACTGGAATGTCGTCCCACTTCACTATGGCACTCGACTGTATGACGCTGGCTGTATGACGACGAAGCAGCGACAATTGTATGACGAAGAAGAAATGATATCGATCGATAGAACGAGAAAGGCGTATAACGACGACGGCAGGCCGACAATAAGGTGTCGTTATTTAAATTATTACGATATGGTATTACGACAACAACGATAGCGGCTGTCTACCGATGACGACTTGACAGCATAATCACGATTAAATGACGACAGTATGATAAAACACAACAACGAAGAAAAATCGATGTCAATGCAACGAGGAAGGCGCTATGACAACGACTGCGTGACAACAAGGGGATAACGTTACTGAAATGATGTCAATAATAAAATGACATTGTGCCGACGACAGCGTGAGAAAAAATTAAATCATCGGAAGACGACGACTGCGTGACAATGATAGCATGATGACGATGGCATGATGAGAGAAGGATGACAAAGCTGGAATGACGATGATGCAATGATGACGATAGCATCACGAACCCGAACTACCACCTAGTAGCCCACGGTATGTTAGACAACTTGGGCAACTGGGTCGAGGTAGAAGGCGTGACGATGACGACATGACGAGAGTAAGATATGACGAAATTTGAATGACGACAATGAAACAACCATGGCACATTACGACCACGAGCAATTACCTAGGGGCCCAAGAAGGTAGAGAACTTGGTCTGAGGCAAATACCACTAGATTGCTACCCTTGGAGAGCAACTGCCCTAATGCGGGTGGTGTGCGTTAAAATCTCTTAGAATCCAAGGGCCAGGTGTTGGGGATAACAAAGCACCCAGTCGTTAGATGTGAAAATGACTGGTTGAAGAAATATATGCAGCGACAAGAGTGAATGTAAGTTTCTTTCTTTTTACAATTAAATACGCGTATTGGTCGTCGTCGTGAGGCAAGACTGAATGCACTAGGTGAGTTCACACCGAACATAAACGATGACCTTGCTGAGGACGGCACACGTCGCGAATGCGAAAGCTCCATAGCCCGATAGCCGGATTGTAGTTTTAAGGTTTCGTTCGCAGACGTCGATGATGTGAAATTTGTTCGAAAAAAAATCAGTAGACCCTCCCCTGTCGAGGAGATGGGCGTAAGCGAAGCTTCTATTGTGTTTCTTCGGTGTTCCTCCGAACGAATTGCAGTGACAAGTACCACGTTGTGCTCTAACAACAACTGGTCACAAGCACTGCAGCTCGTTCGGAAGTTCCGGTTGAGAAACTCGCGTTGAAATCTGGCCGTGGCACCGGGGATGTTCGCGCTAGCGTTGCCGAGGCGTGTACAACCGTTGTCGGGTTCCTGGAGGGCTAGAAAACGCTGACATTTGGCCTCAACATCGCGCTCCCGCAACTCGGGGTCGGCGGCTCTTCGCTGACGTTTGGCTTCAACATGGCGCTCTCGCAACTCGGGGTCGGCGGCTCTTCGCTTACTTTGTACCTCAACGTCGCGCTCCCCCAACTCGTGGTCCGCTGCTTTTCGCTGACATTTCGCCTGGGTTTCGGAAGCCCTCACGCTAGAATCTGCATGTCGACGTAGCCCGTTCCCGAGCGCGTTCATTCTGCATAGATTTCCATGAAATTGCTTCAAAATTAAATCTGTCTGTAACTTAAGACAATGAATGGCTCATACACTCCCTTAAGCAATGGCTTATACGCCCGTAAACGTGGCCTTCCTATCACGACTACAGAAGATAGGTGAACTTCTACGCTTGAATGATTGGCGGCAACACAGCCAGCTGTGGAAGCACATGACGACGACGAACGTGGGATCAGTGGCACGAGCGCGTGCGAGCACAAGCAACCTGTGCAGCTCTGAGAGCAGCTGGTTTATTTAGCGTTACATTGCCGGCGCAGGCTAGCCTATACAAGCTTCGCTTGAAAAATGACAGTTCGAAAATCCGAAGTTCGTGATCTGAGGCCCCGAACATTCCACTGAAAACATGATGCTTCCTTGACATCTTTACGGAACGACAGCGGTGAATGTGCCATGATGCTATTCGAGATTTGCAAGTTCTCTTCAAGTTCATCAGTGGGTGATGTGTACATGACATTCATGAGGACCTCAGCACGGTGATCCCTTGCCAGTGCTGGCCTTCTGCGCGGACTGCTGAAGCGCCATTTGTAGTTGGTCGACGAGTTGTGTCTCGTGTTTCTGAGAGTTGGCGTGGATTTGGCAGAGGTCTCCATGCATTATTGATACTTACCTATCTATGTACAGACGCTTAGTTAAAAGTAATCTGCCGTTGACAAAATACAAGTAAGCGCTTTTTTCTGAACTTTGACGCATTAGCCCCAGAGTAACTACTTGGCCAAGATCCACGTGAGTGGCGTGATAAACTGTCATGGTTATGTGGTTTAGATAGCATGTGGCATTACAGTTGAAGCTCGGGCTCCGTTGACAGACGGAGAATATCAGTGTAGTAGCGAAGCCAGTAAGAGCCACTTACCCTACAATAAGGAAAGCCAGGCTGATAGCCTCGAAGTTCGTAAATGAACAATATAAGAAGAACAAAGAAATGTGGTACCTGCAAAGGTGGCATACACGCTTCCTAATCGAAAAAGACAACGAAATACAAATGAAGATCACTCAGTTTTAACATAATCTATAATACCCCCCCCGCCCACTAATTACAATGACAACAATTTAAACAGTAAACACATTAATAAACAAATTGTTATTAGGAGAAAGTGTTATTTGTATACTTGTGTATAGAGACATGTATTGACAAATTTGTGTGTTCTTGATAATATATGTAATATATGTAATATATATGTGCATGAATATAAGTGTACAGTATTGTATATAAATGATAATATGTAATTAAGAATGTTTTTACTTTCCACAGATATATGTACACTAAGAAATGTGTAAATATGTACTGTGTAAATGAATTCCCCTTTTGTAATATGTAATGTAATATATGTAATATATGTGTGCATGAACATAACTGTATAGAATTGTATATAAATGATATTTTGTACTTAAGAATATGTTTACGTACCGCAGATATATGTACACTAAGAAACGTGTAACGAGGTACTGTGTGAATAAATTCCCTTTGTGTAGTAGCGAAAAATTATCCATTCGTGAGCTAACAGCAGAAGAAAATAGAAACACGTAGCCAAAATAAAACAACAACAGAAGTTAAAGAATTCGAGTGGCGCACGAAATGGAAAATCTTGCCGACACAACAAAGACTGGCAGCTTGGGGCATAGTCCCACATGACAAGTGCCCCAACGGCAAGGAAACAGAAACACTAGAACATGCACTCTTCAAGTGCCATGCAGCGAAAGCCACATGGAAACTTGCTAAAACACTGTTACACGTAGACATATCAAAGAAATCCTCAAGACAAACACGAATACACAGGTTAATAAGTATTATAGTAATGATGTACTTATGGAGCCTGTCAAAAAACAAATTGTATCTTGTATGACTAAACATTATATAACGAACCCATACTATGTGATGATATGATACTATGATATATGTGATACTATGATACTATGTGATGCTGTAAACGCGGTACATCAGTGTTTTTGTTGTTACAAGTGCTTCTGTCAAATAAAATTTCCCTTTGTGTAGTTTGCCGTATAGGCTTTGATTGCCGAGACAAAAATGACAAAACTGTCATTTTAATTACCGATTGCTGTGTTTGCGCTAGAACATGGAATGTATTACATAACCGGATAACTGCAGCACTATTTGTAATCGGTGAACGAGTTGTGGCTCGGGGTTCTGCGAGTTGGCGTGGATTCGGTAGAGGTGTCCATGCATAAATTCAGCATTATTGACACTTACCGATCTGTGCACAGACGCTTAGTTAAAAGCAATGTGCCGTTGGCAAAATACGAGTAAGCCCTTTTTTTCTGAACTTTGATGCATTAGCCCCAGAGCAACTACTTGAGCAAGAGAGTGGGCATGGATTCGGTAGAGGCGTCCGTGCTCCACTTGTAGCATTTGTCTCGGACAAAGAGCTTTTCTTCCTCAATAACGGCAGCCCGATATAATTGCGGGGACTGACCTACATGAGCTGTCAGGACTGGAATGAGCTCTAACCGAGCCTTCGAAGCGTGTAAAGTGGTTCTCAGTGTCGGGAAAAGACACAATATTTCTTTTTGTAACTTTTTTTCACGTGTACGCCACGATTTGTGCACTCAATAGAATTGCAAGTTGGAAGAAATCGCATACCGAAGTGAAGAAGGCGAGCTGAGGGCAGGTGGCACGGGAAATGGAAGGAAAAAAGAACGGTCAGATTGATGCAATGTTTCTAGATTTCGGCAAAGCTCTTGATAGAGTTCTACATGACAAACTAGTACTAAAGCTCAGGCGCACTAAACTACCGGAAATTTTAGTTATATGGATAACGTACTATTTAACCAATCGCTATCAATTTGTAGCAATTAATTAGCGGCAATCAGGCTATCTTCCGGTAGGCTCCGGGGTCCTCCAAGGGAGTGTGCTGGGACCATATTTGTTTTAACTGTATATAAATGATACAATCACTGTAATTGATCCTAACGTTCAAACCAGATTGTTTGCGGATGATTGCGTGCTTTTTCAAGAAATAATCTCAACTAACGATCAGAACCATCTTAATACCACTCTTTCTAACAGTTTTGAATGGTGTGAAACATCTGATATGGAAATTAATACTAGTAAAACCGTCTTCGCTTCTCTCGGCAAAAAGCTCCGCTCTCGTTTGCATACAAGCTAGGCACGGTACCGTTGCGGGAAGAGACTAATTATAAGTACTTATGCGTTACACTTACTAATAATTTATCTTGAAATTTACATATAAATAACATTTCCTCTTCTGCGTTCCGTAAATTATATTTTTAAGACATAAGCTTAAAAACTCAACCTCGAGTGTAAAATTATTTGCGTACAATTCAATAATTTGACCGAAACATGTGTGGTTTGGGACCCGTTTACTAAACACACTATTTCCCGTCTCGAAAAGGTACAGAGGAAGGCTGTACGGTTTATTTGCTCGAAATTTTCTCCGTATGACTCACTCTCTCAAATAATGCAGGCTAATGGCATTTAATGTCTCGAACAAAGAAGGAAAGCTTTACGTTTACAATTTCTTTTCTTGTTGTGGAATCGGGACCTAGCAATCAATGCATCACCTTATCGATCATCTTCTACATCAAGGCATACTCGCCACCATCAGCCTACTTCGCTGACATCCTAGTTTGCACGAACAGATTTATTCAAGTTTTCATTTTTTCCTCGCACTGTAACCTGCACTGAATTGCCTTTCGCCTCAATTTGATGTTTTTGAAACGTTATTAATTAACTCTGGTGAATTTGCTTTGTTTACCTTTTTACTCACCCTGCTTGGACCTGTACAAGGTCGGCAGTATTAAATAAATAAATAAATAAATAAATAAATAAATAAATAAATAAATAAATAAATAAATAAATAAATTGCTACGTGGAGAACGTGCGGACGAGCTCGAGCGGCGAAGCCACGGTAACAGCAGATCGGGTGCGACGCTCGGGAAGAAGAGCTCGTGCCGTTGTTTCTGCGGCAGCCGAGTGACCAAGGCGTGCCACCCGATGCGGAGGCCTGTTCCAGGACCAAGGACGAGAACTGCTGAGCGGCTCTTGCCAGGGCGCAGTTGCTGAGGGCCGTTCTTGGTTCAGGCCTATCGAGTTGCTGTCCGCGTGGGTCGACCATGGGTCGCGGTTCTCGTGGGTTGCGGCCGGACATCGCAGTGGTGTCGTCAACGTAGGCAGGCGCCGCATATGGTAGCGCAGCCGTGTGCCGGCGACGGTTCCAGCCGCAGCAACCGTGCCACCTCTGCCTCGGCTCGCCTCGGCCACCGTACCGCGCAACGACAAGCGAGCCGTCACGAATCAAACTGTGAGATGGTCTTTTGAACTCTTGACGCGCCGAATGTTGGTGTAGGGCTGGTTGTCCCAACTCCGTCCTTTTCTGGAGTGAGCGTCGCGTACATCTGTCTGCGCGTGAAGCTTGCTCCGTGATTTTGTTTTGTTGTGTTTTCCTTTCCTTTCCTTTGCCCATCGTGTGTGTGAAACTATGGCCTACTAGCGTTTCTTGCACATCCTTTCTTGTCCTAAGACACACAAACTGGTGACGAACGTCCATAATCATCACACTCAGACACAGAAACCCACGGAAGTGATCACGTTCCTGACTATGTAAAGATCAAAGGAGTGGACAAGTCTATATATATATATATATATATATATATATATATATATATATATATATGTCTACGGCCCTCGGTAGAACAGAGTGGACGAATTTCAGGTCGCTTATGGAAGTCTAATCTCAAGAAAGCCACCCGTTATTCCTAGGGAATAATATTCTAAATGTACTGAAAGAGGCTATGTTCACATTTAGGCCTTCTCCAAAGTATACAGAATATGAAGGTGAATTGGGAAGGCTTTGAGCAATTTGCCGACGAGCAGAAAAAACATACAGGTGAACCAAATGTTTTCACGATCAAAAACAAAATGCAGCACCGCATCGTGACGTTACAATCTCAAAGGTGAAAATCCTTTTGCGAATCCTTGGGTCCTCGTAAGCCTCATATATAGAGAACTCGTCGTGGCCTACAATCGTATCCGCAACACCGCCACCCTTTTAAGTATCTTGCCCTGCATCAAGGACGATGTGAGTTCGACGTTACAGAGGACTTCTCGCAAGAATTGCTGGCTTGCCGTCACTGCCTGTATAAACATTATTTAATCCGGCATGCCATAGATCTCACGTTTTCGATGGAGGAGGTAGAAGCTGCGTGGTGGTTCGTAGGAAGTTATCATCGCCTGGTCCCCACGGACTCACATAGCAAGGCACTTGGAAACCTTGGAAAGAAAGCCCGCAGTGTACACTTGGAGAGATACAACGAATCGTGGCGCGGAAGATTTTAAGGCGAAAGCCCTAGGTGGCTATGTTGGAGGTGACCTTGGGTGACCTTGACGGTGATCTTGGTGAAACTGCGCCATCAGGAAAAATGACCGACGTCGCAAAGAGTAATATCACATCAACAAATGCTCGGATTGACGTCACACTTCTTAGGGAGGCTCCTGTAAAAAAAAGTAAGCTAGTGGCTTTGAAAAGAAAATATGGTGCATTTTGGTCTGGGTAGAAATCGAGCCCAGGTGTGAAACGAGCACGCTTCCCTGAAGCCATGGCTGCTCCACGGTTCTGGCTTACTAAGGGTGTGGCTAGTGCGTGCCCGATTGCACGCGTCACGTGGTCGCAGAGACGCGCTCGTGCCACTGCTCGCTCGTTCGTCATCGTCTTCCACAGCTGGCTCCGACGCCGCTGATCATGCAAGCGCTCTCATACTCTCCCTCCTCTCCCTCACTGGCCCACTACCAGTTGGTGCGGCGATTTCGATGAGTACTGCCGTGCGCTCCTATGGACAGTTACAATTCTTCATAAAAGTTCATGACAGACATGACAAAAGGTGTGCCAAATGTGCAATCAGGCTTTCGCATTAGCGTTTTACAAACGTGTAACAGTTGCTTAATTTTATTCCTTGTGAGTGGGAGGTCAGCCACGTAGTACCTTTGATTAAGACTTCTGAATCTCCATTTCACTTGACATCGTACCGTCCCAGTACCCTTGCCAGTTGCGTTGAGAAACTGATAGAAAAGATGGTGTTGACGCCTTGAATGGTACTTAGAGCATAATGAGGTTTATCCACATGTAATGGTGGGCTTTGGGCATAGTCGATCATTCTTTGATAACGTGCTTTATTTGGTAACATCTATTCAACATCAAAAGAACATAAAATGCCGGACGGTGGCGATGTTTCTTGATGCCCAAAGGCGCATTTCATAATGTAGCCCACCAAGCAATCCTCGATGCTTTTGAATGATGTGGGCAGTGATGGCCATGTATTCCGCTGAATCCATAGCTATTTGGAGGATATATCCTTCTTCGTGCTTACCGAGGATGGAAGGACATCCACCATCTAGCTAGCAATGGTATGCCGCAAGGCGGAATGCTAAGCACCACGCTCTCAACGTAGCACTGTTACGCCTTGTTAAGTCATTCGCAAGGACGGTCCAGATATCCATCTATGCAGATGATATCTGAATTTGGGCGTCCGGCATGGCATGGCCACAGATACGAGCAGAACTGCCGAGACTATAGCTATCATCTACAGCTATACCAGCCCATTATTATGGTAATTCCTCAGACTGCAGCCTGCCCGGTGCTGTGTAGCACTAGGTAAAGCAAATCTTCGTACACTCCTGAGTATACAAGTTGAAGTCCTATGGATGTGCCTCGGCCTCCCCAAGTGTGCACCCACAGCAGCCACAATCGCCATAGCGCATGAACAGGCTTAACAACATAGATTGCAGTCGACGCTCTAAGAGTGTACATTCGACATGTCGCAAGGATACCGTTTTACCATCTTGCTTGCCTGCCAAGAACTGGGCCGCATATGAGTTTTAGCTGTCTCCTGACTATACTCACGGAGCATCGCTACCATCGAATTAAGCCCCAGCAGCATTGCCTTCGTTGCCACTGTGGTCTGTGCATTCACCTCGAATATGCCTTACCATTCCAGTCATCACAAAGAAGGCACAAATGCTATCAGCTGCATTGAAGCAGGCAGCATCATTGCTGCTGCATGAAATCCCGTGACAGCTTACATGCTTACATCGATCAGTCGGTAATGCACTCTAGTTGAGCAGCTGCAGTATTTGTCCCAGCAAAATCTACAGCGACACAATTCAAGACATCGCACTTGACATCAATGATGGCTGTAGAACTTGCTGCTCGGCTTGCATAATTCGAATTGATCAATCAGGAAACGCATCAGAAATAAATTTACCAGCGGGCAGGGGAGAAAGGACATGACATCTTATTTCCATGGGTGCCAAGTCATTGTGGTATCCTTGGGAACGAGCAAGCAGACGCAGCTGTTCGATCTGCACACGACAGTGGCGATTCTGTAGCTATCCCGATGTCAAGAACAGACGCAGGGGGAAAGTTTCATGCACTTGTTCGTGAGCCTACGTTGGCCCAATGAAATTCGGCAGGCTCTATAAATCAGCGCCTTTGTTCCCTGGATCCTCATCTGAACCTCCACCTTCCACATGGCTTACCACAATGGGAGGTAACTCTCATTTGCTACCCATGACTTTGAGTAGCTTTTACTAATACGTATTCCTACCTCATCGGATTGGCCAAAAGTCCAAAATGTGAAGTTTACCGGTGCAACGAGACAATAGCGCACCTTGTGTGCGATTGTGGTTGTTTCATTGCACAAAGAAAAATCCTCTGCGACAATGCGACAGTCTGAATTGCTGAGTGTGCTGCTGAGTGTGACGTGTCTTAGTGATAGCGAAACACACTGCGCAAAACAGCTGCAGACTATAGCTGCTTGCGGGGCGATTCGATGCAGCTGACCGACGTCAGGGTCGCTGGCGTATTAAAACAGTGGTATTTTCTGCTGTGGGAATACAGCTTAAACCGCATGGGCCACGGACATAAGCGCCGTATACTTTTTGTTTGATGGTCGGTTGGGTGACTGAGCGTCAAATAGAAATGTCAGCCATATGGGCCAAAAGCGGCATAAAATAGGGAAAACGACGAAATTAAGAACGTTATGATTGAACTGTCGGACTCGGTGCACGTGATTCTCTACAAGGCCCAGACGCCAGCCACTAAAATAGCAGCACAAGTATTGGCTGTAGTGCAGCTGTTCGTAGCAGCTCCTCATTCACAGGCTACTAAAACGTAAAATATTTATACGGATTAGTCACGTTCAACTACATGTTTCCATCAGAAAAAAAAACGATGGTGCACCAACAGACAAGGCGACATAACGTCTTGTCGGGACTACTAATTCCTCTCCTAGTATCTAATAATTAAATTATGGGGTTTTATGTGCCGACCACGATATCGTTACGAGGCATGCTGTAGTGGGAGACTGCAGAATAATTTGGACCACCTGGCGTTCTTTAAAGTGCACCTAAATCTAAGTACTCGGGTGTTCTCTCATTTCATCCCTATCAAAATGCGGCCGCCGAAGCCGGGATTTGATCCCGCGACCTCGTACTTAGCAGCCCGACAGCATAGCCACTCAGCAACTACGGCGGGTTCCTAGTACCTATCCCAGCTGCGCACACACGGGAAGGTGAATCAGTAGCCTCCAAAGCGCGTGCACATTTGATTACATCTCCTGGACGTTCCTTTGAATCAGGATATGCAACCGTCATACAGTACACGGGACTCTGAGCAACTTGAATGACATATGGGCCAAAAGCGGCATAAAATAGGGAAAACGACGAAATTAAGAACGTTATGATTGAACTGTCGGACTCGGTGCACGTGATTCTCTACAAGGCCCAGACGCCAGCCACTAAAATAGCAGCTCTATAAATCACAGGTGGTGGAACACAACCTGCCCGTCTCTCTGCTTTTCTGGACTTTTCACTGGTTTTGTGGGGCCTGCCGTCCCACATCTCGCGGTGATGGCTGTGCAACCTCCCGAGGCCCCGTCCGGTTCCGGTTCATCAACGGGAATCGCTTCGAGGAAGCGCGGAAATACATCTAGCGACAGCGAGGATACTGAACTGTACTCCGCATCTGCTGACGAGTCATCGCAAGACGGCTTTGAACCTGTCTTGCACCGTAAAGCCAAGCGAAGGATCGTCAATGCATCTTCGGTGTCAAGTTCGTTCACCGTAAAAACTGCACCTCAACGATGGCCTCATACCGTCCTGTTTGTGCCAGAGCACTCGACAGACAATCTGCGCGTCCTCAACAGGCAAGCACTGTCTTTGTTTCTTGAGAACACTGTACCAAACGAGATCAAGGATGTGAGGATAAACACGCGGAAAAACGTCTTAGCCGTCGACGTGATGACCACGAGTGCGCTGAGCCCTCTGCAGCGTATAACGCAGCTGGGCAACATAAGGGTTCGATCCATTGTCCCAGCGGATGGTACCATCATTGCAGGAGTCATTTATGACATTGACATTGAGATCCCTGACACAGACCTTCCAGTGCTCATAAAACCAGCAAGTGAGAGCAACGTTATTGTGCACGTTGGCCGTCTTGGCAAGACACGTTGTGTGAAATTAACGTTCAAGGGTGATTGCCTTCCTTCCTACGTGAAGGTTGGCCACTTCCGCCACCCGGTTCGACCATTCGTTCCAAAACCGCTGCAATGTTATAACTGCCAGAGGATCGGCCATGTGAAGGGCGTTTGCACGAATTCAGCCACATGTCCCCGATGCGCCGAGCCACACTCAGAACAAAACTGTAATGCGACTGTTTTGAAGTGCCCTAACTGTCAAGGCGCTCACAGTGCTTCATCCAAAGACTGCCCGAAGATTAGGAAGGAATGTTCTGTGCTCAAACAAATGGTACGGGACAGTTCCACCCACAAGGAGGCCGCTGAAGCAGTGCGACGTAGACGCCGCCGCCGCCGACGGTCCTCACGTAGGACTGCGCCAGCTTCGAAAAATGCGTTACCTCTTCAAGTAACAAAGTCACCTGCAGTTCCCAGCGCAGCAAACGCTGACACAGGACGGCAGAAAACTACGAGACGTCTCTCTACAGATGAATGGCCACCGCTTCCAAGTACACGACCTATTGATACGCAGCAGCAAGTGCCACATCCAGTACAGCAAGCTGCTCCATCGGATGAGGTGCGACATACAGATCAGCAAGTGGTATCGCTACTGCGATCCTTAATGAATGCCATTCGCGTGTTGCTGAGCAACATGCACACAACGTCAGCCAAAAGTGCACTGCAAGTACTGGACACACTAAGTCCGGTGCTGGCAGCCCTTGAGTAAATCATGGCTCACCAGCAGCTGTCTTTTCGAGAGGAGGTCCGAAAAGCAGCAATCTTCCAGTGGAATGCCCGGGGACTACGATCGCGCATCGCCGATTTCCGACGGTTCGTGTACGCCAACAGGTTTCCCATCATCATCATCTGTGAGCCGAATTTATCGAACTCAATCAGGCTATCCGGCTATGAATCATTTATGTCATCAACTAGTGGTGAAAAAAGCAAGGTTATGGTGTTTATTCGCCGTGACCTCACTTACATTCTTCAACCTGTGCCACCTCATGACGATAACCAATACGTATGCTTAACAGTAAAGAAGAAAAGACTTACCGTCACTGTTGTTGGTGCGTACCTATCACCATCAAGTAGATTTGACTCCAAAAGATTACGAGATATCCTGTCAGCAACGCCTGATCCATGGATTATCATCGGGGACTTCAACGCACATCATACAATCTGGGGAAGTACGAAAATCAACGCGAAAGGCAGAGCCTTGGTATCATTCGCCTCCGACAGCGAGCTCTGGGTTTTAAATGACGGCAGTCCTACTTTTTTACGCGGCTGCACATACAGCAGCTGTCTTGACTTGGCCTTCGTATCACGAAGTCTCGTCAGGCGTACAGGATGGTTTACGGACATTGAAACGCACGGGAGTGACCATATTCCCACATATGTCAAGATCAGAGGACTGTCGTCGTCGAAATCAAGTGATACCATCCGAAGAGTGGACTGGCCCAAATTCCAGGCTGTTATTGAAGACCAATGTCAAGGTAATTTATTACATAATTTGGAAGAAATAATCAAAACCACAGTGCAAGACAGTACACGTACTCTAATGCGCTCTTCGAAATTCACTGAATTTGACGTAGAATTAGAGCGACTTCGAGCTATACGGCGACGTGCCGAACGTAGATACCGACGCACGAAGTCAATGGACGATCTACGGACCGCTAGACGCCTACAAAAGAAGATCCAGCGCCGGTTAGATAAGCTAGAGTCACAACGCTGGACTGCTTTCTGTGAATCGTTGGACCCTCGCAAGCCCCTATCGCACTTATGGAGGACGGTGCGAGGGCTCAGGACGCCACCCGTACAACAGTCTCCATTCAAGGCTCTGGCCCTCTTCCAACAACGACCAGATATTGAGGTCGCAGAAGACTTCTGTGCCAGATTATCCGGGCAGCACACAGCTTCCAACAACTTATCACGTTTCATCAGCTTCCCGGCACCACGTGACCCCCGCATGGATCTTCCATTTTCAATCCATGAACTCAAGGCGGCGCTAGCTTTGTGCAGACACACGTCGTCACCCGGACCTGACGGAATTTCTTACAGAGCTCTGTGTCATCTCGGTGAGCGGGCGAGGAGTGTTCTTCTTGAAATCTATAATGAATCCTGGCGAGCTGGCACACTTCCCACAAGCTGGAAGACTAGTCGCATAGTTCCGCTACTGAAGGCTGGAAAGTCTCCGTTGGAACTTTCTTCGTATCGCCCGATTGCATTGGCGAGCTGCGTGGGAAAAGTGATGGAGCGGATGATCCTCGGACGCTTGGAGTGGTACTTGGAATACCACAACGTCTACCCAGATGCCATGGCAGGATTCCGACGCGGCCGCTCGTCGATTGATAATGTCGTCGACCTGGTTACCTATGTTCAGCACCAAAAAGGGTGTAAACGTCTGTGCGCTTCTTTGTTCCTCGACGTCAGAGGTGCGTACGACAACGTTACACATGAATCCATCCTCGCCGCTCTCGAAGAGATAGGCCTCGGTGGTCGGATGTTCCGATGGATTCATAGCTATCTCTCTATGCGATCTTTCTTTGTGAGCACCGAGGACGGCCGCACTTCTTTGCATTACACCTACTGTGGCGTCCCCCAAGGTGGCGTACTGAGCCCTACGTTGTTTAACCTTACGCTGATTGGTCTCCTTCATCACCTTCCAAACACAGTTAAATTATCAATGTACGCGGACGACATATGCGTTTGGGCGTCCGGAGTGACACGCCTACAGCTGCGTGCCAGGCTCCAAAAAGCTGCCACTCAGACTGCACACTATCTCCGAAATCAAGGCCTGGAGATTTCATCTGACAAATGTGCACTTGTGGCATTTACGCGTAAGCCTATGACGCATTACAGTGTGTTAATCAATGGTCAGATGATACCATTTGTACGGTCATATAAATTCCTGGGTGTCATTATTGACAGAGACGTTTCATGGAGCCCCCATGTATTGTACATGAAAAAACGGTTGACAGGCGTCTGTCACCTTTTGAAATTCTTCGCTGGAAAGACCTGGGGAATGTCGACAAGCGCTATGCTTCGATTATATAGAGTACTTTTTCTTGGCTTCTTGCGGTACAGCTTGCCAGCATTGACTAACGCAAGTACAACAAGCCTACGTACCATACAAAGTGTGCAGGCCCAGGCGCTGCGGATTTGTCTAGGTCTTCCTCGAAGTGCGTCAACGGCGGCAACTATTGCAATCGCCAGAGACCACCTCATAAAGACCCACATCGCAGTTGAAGCAATACGAATGCACGTAAGGCACCTTGCACGGACTCCTTGCCACCATCTAGCCTCTCTACCTGCGGAGAGACCACACGCCTCGTTCTGCCGAATGATATCCGCACATCGTGAGGCTATACCATCTTGCTTCACACCTGCCGCGAGACCTTCCACTCCTCCTTGGTGCCTCATTCAGCCAACGATCATCCTGACAGTACCTGGCGTCCGGAAAAAAGCAGATATGTCATCGCCGGCTCTTAAACAGCTTACCTTACTCCTATTATATGAAAAGTACCGGAATTACACCCACATATACACCGACGGTTCCGTCTTGCAGAACAGCTCTACCGCCGCTGTCGTTATCCCAGAAAAAGCCACCACTATCAAGATGAAAACATCTCACTTGACAACGTCAACGGCAGCAGAACTGGCAGCGCTTCGAGTCGCACTACATTTTATTAATGATGAACCAGCACACAAATGGTCCGTTTTCTGCGACTCGAAGACGGCACTGCAGAGTTTACTGTCAGCCTTACGGCGCGGTCCACAGGAACAGCTGGTTTTCGAAATCACAGAGGCCATACATCACCTGACTGAAAAAGGACACGAAATAATCTTTCAGTGGCTGCCAAGTCACTGTGGAATTATTGGCAATGAACGTGCCGATCAAGCTGCTCGTTTAGCTCATGAACAAGACAACCGCCTATCGATCCCGCTGTCTAGGACAGATGCTGCAAGGATGCTCCGCCTGCTTGCACGCCAATGCACTTCATCAGACTGGAATAAACCACATTTTATGCACGCCCGATTATACACCTTGGATCCAACCTTAAGCCTTAGACTTCCAACAAGACTTCCCCGAAGAGATGCGACCCTTCTGTGTAGGCTATGGTTGGGCGTCGCGTTCACCAATGCCTACGCGTTCCGCATAGGGATGGCCGACAGTGCAGCATGTGACAATTGTGGAGACGCGGAAACGATTCGTCATGTTCTTTGTGAGTGCCCACAATACAGTGTGCAGAGACAATCGCTCTCCGTCGTGCTGAACCAGTTGGATGACCAGCCGTTATCGGAAGAAACAATTCTGCAACATCGACGCGACTCAACATCGCATCAGAAGGCCGTGCAAGCGCTCCTGCGGTTCCTGAAGTCCACTGGCCTGTGTGAACGTCTGTGACTGGAACGCCTCCTTTGTTACCAATGCCTGTGTTTTTTTTTCTGTTTTTTTTTCGCTCTCTCTCTCTCTCTTTGCACTCTCTCCAACCCCTTTATCCCCCACCCCAGTGTAGGGTAGCAAACCGGAAACTGACTTCTGGTTAACCTCCCTGCCTTTCCTCTCTCGCTTGCTCTCTCTCTCTCTCTTGAATGACATCGAGCTGATCTGCATAGACCATCTTGCATGCCTCCTCCATGTCTTCACCATCTCTCATTTTCTATCCAATTAACACGTCTTCCATCCCCCAGGGCAGTGCAGAGTATACCAGATTAGAGCTGAAGCCAACCAATACACCGAGTTAGCTGAGACCATTGCAAGTTCTCTATCTTTGAATAAAATGTCTTTCCCAGGGGAAGAAGGACCTGGCTGCGGTAACGACCACCTCTGTACCGAGACGTGATCATGTCGCTTCGTATGCAAGTCAGTGCGCAGTGCACTGACCGCTTTGAGCCTGCTCAGAAAAGAAACGGTGGGCGCCACTGGTCGTCGCCCTACGGTAGCTTCCCCACTTCATAGCGGATAAGGAGAAACCTCGCCTAGCTGCGTCGAGAAAGATGTGAAAAGTTCAGCCGGCTCAGTGACAGGCGACGCATCGGTTTCAGCGACGAACACTGCAGCTGAAGAAGCTACATGACATGTCGGTAGCGATAGATGCAATGTTTCCATTGTCAATATTGCCACAGATGCGAGAGACGCCAGAGACAAAAGGTAGCTCAGTGTATTTCAATAGCGTGAAATAGTAGTCAGGCTCGGCATTGCATTTAAGGCACCTATTACGATGAACGATTGAAATGCCAACAGTGAAGCGCGTGGGTTTTTGCGCTGCCTAGCGACAACCCAAGGGCGCAAAAATTTACTGCGAACTTTGATGTGTCACGAGCGGTGTTGGTGACCCATCACAAATGGGCATACATCGTCACATGTTATGCTTTTCGCTGGGCTGTGCTGTCTGCATTTCAATCTTTGATCACAGTACGTAAACTGCAAAAATACGAGCGAATAAACTGCTTCTTTTTTTTCGTAAAACTTGCGAGGGGTGAAATGAGGACGCCATCGTTGCGCTCACTGGGTGCCATCTTATCCGGGAGCATTATTAATGCCACAAAAATGGCACAAGTTCATTAAACGAGTGCGGAGACCTATGGAAGTAGCAAATGAGGTCGCGGTGCCAGGTGAAGTGCATTTATTTAGCTAAGCTATGTCTGTTTGCGACATAGAATACAACCATCCATTTTGATGTCGTCACTTCGGACGGAAACAATGAACTTGATTTTCGCAATTGCGCCAGTTTCTTTTATTAGAGAAACACACCAACGATATCGTCTTTGAAATTAAGACAGCACTTTAAAACATGGGTAATGCTCATTAACTTGGTACTGGCGCCTGAGTTCTTCGGCGTATTGTATGCGTTTTAAATTTGTTTAGAAGTAGAGACATGTCAATTTCAAGCTACGTGAAACAGACTATTCCAAAATCCCAAATTCTTTACTCAAGAAAAATATAAAAGGAAGAAAATATGAAAAAGAACGATACGCACACGGACACAAGCGCACAAACATTTCCTCATCTACGGGCACCTGCATCGAGATCACAGTACAGTAACTATAGGATGGTCGCTCATTACTCACGTGTGAAGTATTCCACACAAGTCTCCTCGTATACACATAAGGACCACACCTCCGTGAGATCAGCTGGTTAAAGAATAACCACAGTGTAGAAGAAAACAGTAATTACAGGCAGCCTATAAGAACAGTCTCGCCTAAAAAAATCGCGAAGGGCACTCAAAGCTCGCCTCTGCTTATCAGGATATGACCACGGCACAAACATTTTGCTCACTGTGAGGGGACGCTTGTCAAGGGTGCTCCCACGGACACGCAGGCGAAAGCACTGTTTGTCACATTCAGCACATTCTATGATATATGTGCTGCACTGAAGCATCGAAGTTACGACAGCAACTACAATGTAGGGACGTACATGTACATGTTTTGATATGGCACTTGCGCCTTTGGTTGTCAGAGAAGCAGCTGGCGTATTTCGTCCAGGCGATAATGATGTAGGAACTTTTTATGCTTAGTAGGCACTGGTAGAGATTCCCATCCTCTTTGCCAGCGTCTCTGTGCAGTTTAATAGCACTCTCTTTAAAAAAAAAAATTCACGCCTTCAAGTTGGTGTGGGATGTTACTAGCGTCTCGATCACCATTCTTTTTACTCTTTAACCAATTTGAACTACTTGCACATATTCCGTACATCATTCGCGTGTTTTACACGCGACCGTTGGCGCCGCCTTTCGCGGGGCCATCGCTTTCTTCCCTGCTAATCCAAACATTCCGTCACCGATGTAACCCGCAATGCAAGGCGCACTCACGTCACACAGGAGAGCTCCGTTATGCTTTTTGAGTCTAATCCTGTTTTCATTCTTTCGAGTCTTCCCACTTGTGTCCTTTCGAACGCCAAACGCCTCTTTCTCAAATTCCGTTCACTCTCACCCCCGTGAAGACCCACTAAACCTCTGTGAGATGCTTGCTTATACAACGCTCGCCCTCATACAGCCGTCGTACTTTCCCGTGCCTTTCCTGGTCGTTCTCCGGCAACACAAAATATAAAGAAAGAACGAGAGAACGTCAGAGAAGGGAGAGAGAGAAAGCCAGGGAGCAAGAGGGCGAGCAGGCGTCTCAGCTTCGCAGTTTTGCTTCGACGAGAGTTTCCTTGCGAGCCCAGGGGACGACGCGGGGCCTTCCCGAAAGCCTCCGACCCTCGCCTGGCATGCGGTGAGTTCCTTCTCCTCAAAGCGGCCTCTTCCTCAAAACTCCCGTGCTCTCCCCCCAACTTCCACCCACCTTCCGGCGACACTCGCTCCCTAACGATTGGCCGCTCAACTCCCGGTCACGTGATGCGCGGCGCGCGCTTCCATAAAGGCGCACCACCGCGTGAGCGCGAAACTCAGAGCGCACGCGAGGCAGTCGGCCACGTTCCACCTTCGTTTTGCTTCTCAAGCAAGCGTTCTTTCGGCGGAGCCTAAAAAAAGTATTCAGGTGTGGCCTGAAACCAGAAGCCACAGTGTGATTGCTGCGGGACGTTTCTTTTGTTTTGGAAAAGGAAGGACGCGTAGTTTCGTCTAATTATTTTCGCTCCGACATCACGTGGTTAGTGCTGAGGTCTCGTAGATTGAAAGTTCGCGCGAGTTTCGCGACTTCCACGCAGAGGCACATTCTGTAAATCCGGCGCACTTAATACGACGTAGTTGTTGAGGCTCCCAAGAGGCTGCGCAGGTGATCCAGCTGATTTCATCATGAGTTCTCTCTTCGCCGGGCTTCTGCTGGTCGTCGTCTCCTTGTGCTCCGCCCTCAATGTAAGTGCACTCATTCATTCACTGCATGTGACGCATTTGCTACGATCCCCAATAGGGAAGCACGTGTGGAAGACATCTGTCTTTCTCCTTTGTGTAAAAAAAAATGAAGCTGACTTTCTCTCATGGGTTTAACTGTTTCCTATGTCTTTGTTAAGCACCTTTATAATGTTGAAATAACGTTTGTGGTTTATGCACACCATGTCAGTGCTCATCTTCGAACGTTGACCAAGAATTGAATTTATTTTGCCTTTATAGCTTTACAAAGCCCAAAAACTGAAGGGAGCACGCTCCATAAATTTTTTCTTGTTTATAAAAGTTTACCAGAAACCAGGCATAGCAATTATATGCGGTACTTACTACAGTGTTTTAATTAATTAGGAATGAAATTGTGTGTTGCAACACATGCGAAATCCCGTACCGCAAGAAAGTTTTCATGCAGAATCGAGTGTCATCTGTCAACTAAGTATACAAACACGCGCTTTTTGGCATATCAAACTCCCATGCGGTGTCGCGCAGAGCTGTCAAATTAGGAATTAGCTGCGAATAAAAATATTTCATGTTATATGCACTCAACTAGTTATTTCATTTGGTGAAATTTTTTCCCGTGCTACGCGGGACAAGTTATTCGACAATACGATTACGTAATTGCATTCACTAGCAGAATCTGAGCCATAGATGTATACTTAGCTGTTTACGTGATTCGCAACGCTATTGTCACGAGGACAACATCTTTTATTCGCAAGCGGTGTAACGGACTGCCTTCCTAGCATAAGCATAAGCATAAGGACTGCCTTCCTAGCTTCCTAGCATAAGCATTGAGGAAGCGATCGACTTGCGGCCATGGTGAAAATCACAAGGAATCATTTCTGCAGTTTGCATGCTTTATGCCTTCCCAATTTTCTGGTTCGGGACGTAATAGAAATAGTGAGAAAGGTAGTAAATTATCTTCCTAAATACGGGTGCCAGGCGGCGCAGACGAAACAGGGAGGAAGAGAAGACACGATTTTTTTTTCCCTCTCTCGGTAACTGTTACTCGTTCAAACGCTTCTCTTTAGTACTTTTGAAAATGTGTTGAATAAGTTTTTCAACGTCAATATTCCGCCTTACACAATCAGACTTCACAGAAGTGGCATGGGAAACAGGGCGCCAGGTTGGGATATTAAAGGTGCACAGACGGAGGGACTCGCAAGAGAGGCTGTTTTGCTCACTGCGCTAGTGGTTACCGGTACTGATCCAAGATTATTATCGGCATAAACGACTGTAAGGTAATACGCACTGCAGTTAGTGCTTCAGGCGGTACCCCAGTTTGACACATGGTATTTTGGCCATCAATGATGCCTCCATTCAGATTCATAAGCTTATAGCACCCAGAAATCAGTTGCGTTTTCAGACATTAAGCAATGCGCATTGTCTCGCTTCCGAAATGCCACTGCACCGCTCGCTCGGGCTATATTTTCGCAGCTGTGACGTCAACAGCTGTGCCCTGCACTCGGCGGAACAGACTGCATGCAACCAGCGCTGGAAGCCAGACAATGAAGCCTTTTGCGGCGCGCCTTGTCTGCGATTCGGAGCATATACAAGAGAGCTTCTTCGAAACGCAATGGAAGAAACCTCAGTGGTTTCTTTAGCCCATCGTTCGCGATCTGTCCAAGCAGCGGGGTTTACAACACCAAAAGCCAGCCGCTGTGAAGTAATGCGATTGGGTTAATTTCATGTTGTGCCACTTTGGCACTAGCAGTCGAGCTCACTGCATTGAACAAATGTCGTGATTTCAAACAACTTGTTGTTCAGTATTCAGTAGTGAAGATGGCACTTTGTAGGAGGAAAAATATATCACTTTATCTGCTCTAGCTTCTACATTTTATCGCGCAGCGATACATTAATGACAGCGTCGCTATGATTTTAGCTTTCATTTACCAGACATGGACTTATACCATTCAGTAACACCGCCAATGTATCCAAATATGGTGGTGTAAACTGTCCACCGTGCCAATGATCTCGATTGTAAGAGGGATTTTATTGACAGGAAGGACAACGTTGCATGTCTAGGCTTTGGGGCCGAATTGGCGTACGTGTTGTGCTGTGCGTATTGCGTGTATTATTTCATGCGTTTTGGATATCATTTGACACAGCACACTAGGCCACTCACTTGGCGAACTTTTCCAGCCCTCGCTGAACAGGTTCTGTCCATCCCGGAGCTTGAAAACTCAGTGCCCATAGCGCCACCTATCCAGCGATGTGATGATTCAAGTTTGTTTTTTCATTGTCGGCCATTTCATATAGCTGGCATGCAATAAAATGCGAACTACAACTGATAACAAAGGTAAGACCACTGATGCACGCGTGATGTTACACTAATTATTTCTCTCTATGGATGGAAACCTCATCGGTTCCACGACTGAAAAGGATTCAGCAGTGCTAGTTACGCCTAGTTAGTCCCGTTGAAAGCGGTGGCCCGGTGTTAGCCCTGCAGGGATCCAGAGAAGCGGTGTCATGGGCGAATGACCCCAATTACGTTATTTTGTTCTTGAAAAGCCGAGCAGATGGCATTCCTCAGGATGCCTGATCATGGTGAAACGAGTATGCGGCGACCTTCAGCTGTGGTTGCAAGAGAATATCTCAGATAGATTAAGCAATGGAACGTTTGCCGTAGAGGCGTTTGTATTTATGCAGTTTACACCAAAAGTAGCGACATAGAAAAAGGGCGAGGACAGTCATCGAAATAAACCAAGTTAGCGCGTATTTGGCTACCCTACACAAAAGGAAAGGAGGAAAAATATCAAGAAGAAATATAGAGTCAGTGCGCATGTGACTGATTTCAAGCCATCGATACAAGATAAAAAACGACGCATTCAGATGGAACTTTTGAGGAAAGCTCCTGGATGTTTAGAAAGATTGGTAGTCTAACTAAAAAAAAACATCTTAACTGGTTGGTTATTAAAGGGACACTAAAGGCAAATAATAAGTCAAGCTAAAGTGATGGATTAGTGCTCGAGTATCTCTAAGGCGTCAATATTATCGCGAACAGAGCCTTAGTAATCGAGAAATTGAGGCAAATGCAGGACATGATTAGAGACTCCCCCGGACATTCAAGTACTCGCCCGATGACAAAGGCACTCCTCATTTAATTTCTGTCACTAGTACTCAACCACTCATTATAAAAACATCATTGTACTGTATTATAAGACAAATGAAAATGCTACTTTACTAGTTATATTACATTGTTAGAAAAAACAACTCATTGACATTACACCGTGAACAACAACGCGGGCGGTTGAAAGGTTTTGTTTTCGCTCGACTCTGCGCCGCCCACGCTTTCGCGTTTCAGTAGTTTCGTTTTCACGTAATGCTGCGCAGGTTTTGCTGGCTTGCGAAACTCGCACAAACTGTAACTATCAGAGAATTCCACTTCCTTGTGATGTCGCGGGATGCCCAAGTTGGTTCTATCTTCTATAGGGTGCCCGACCACTCCACGCCACTTGACCAAAAGCAGCTGCAGCGGGGCATCGTACGCCGTCTGTCGGGCGCCGTTTTACTCACCGGCGGCAGCAAAGCGCGGTGATGGCGTATGCAACGTCACCACTCCTCGGTGGGCGTGGCGGGAGACTTGAATTGCCATGAAGGTATTCGGACCCTTCAGATGAAATTTTCTCGCAAACTAAGTATTTTCCTTGCACGAAACAAGCGTTGCGAGGTTTCTGGAATTGTATTTAAACAGTCCACTTCGAATTAGTATTTACCTTTAGTGTCCCTTTAAAACTGCGCAAAATTGTGCAGCGCTCGGCGATGCTTAGCTTAGTGTATTCTACGTCTTATATCACTCAGATAAGCAGTCTAAAAAATGTAAAACCAAACTTTCTATGAGATGGGGCGGCCATTGTAAGCAATGGTCATTGTACAATTATTAACAAAGACACGTAACAGACCTGCGTGTATACCTTGGTCAGGTGGACGCAAAGCGCGTGCCGTTTTCATATCCTCGAGAGCACGTGCTACCCAGGGAGAAGAAGCCGCTGAAGTGAGGCGAGCTGCCGAGACCGCTCCAATGCTCCGCGCGCTGAACTCGCAAGCGGGCTGTTACAGAAGAGGAAAGCGGATCAAGCCAGCGAGGAAAAGGGGAGAGTGCTAGATGCAAGCTTAAGGCGGAAGCTGCATTTCATCTCTGTTTCCTAAATAGCCCATAAATGTGATATGGCTTCCTCGCATTTCTTTTGTTGTTCTTCTTCTTTTCGGATACACTTACTTGTAAAGGTTCGATCGCCTCAAAAGCACTAGCTATGGAAAGCAGACCCGCGTGACGAGCACGGCTGACTCAGCAAGAATTTTATTTGGTCGAGAGCCTTTTGTTGTTCATAAACGCAGGAATAGATAAAAAATGCTTTCGGTATCGTGACAATTCTAAACGTTAGCTAGGTTGCTGAACCGACGCACTGAGTGAAGCCGGATAAATAATTATTCGTAACAATCCTTGTCTCTTCTGCGTGTAAAACCAGGTAAACCTCTCCAGCACCCAATAAAAATGTGCCTTGTTGAAAACTCAGTCCAATTCCTTTCTCGGAAGGAATTATCCGCGTTATATAGGCAACTATATATGGGTCACAGTTGATTGATCACGGTTGACGGGACGACGGTGGACGCCACATCAACCATTGGTCGGAAATAATGTAGGTGTGATTTCCACCTCACCGCGCTCATGCTCAGTCACCAGTGTGTCTTTAGGTAACTTTTTGCGCGACAGCGGCTCCTAGGGCTCGGCGGAGCGTCAATTTCTAAATCTACTGAAACCTCAACTGCACAATAGTATAGCCCGTGTGACAAGTGTAATTATAACTGAAGGAAGGCTAACTTCACTTTGGGCAGACCGCAAACAAACGAAGTAACTGAACATTTTTTTAGGTGATTCAATTTTGCCGCTCTGTATATGCGTCAGGTAGCCTCAGGCAACAGAATAGCTCTGCTAGAAAATAAAACACAGTGAACCTAACGCTTTGCCTTTTGCTATATGGGTATATAGGACGCTTGTTTAAGCAGAGAAAGATGAAAATGCGTCGCTCTTCGAAAGGTTTCGTCAAGAGTGGGCTCGTTATGAAGGGCTTTGTCATTTACATCACTCGAACAAATGATGGCACGGCCGTGACGAGAGCCTCCGAGTTAAACTATTTTACAGATGGCTGCATGTTAAGCAGCCCGTGATGTGAAAAAAAGTGGTAAATTGGGCTAGCCGTTGCATCAGTTTCTTCCTGTGGCAAGTCAGTCTCTTTGACTTAAGGAACTGTCAACTGTAAGAATACGCTCAGGACAGCATAGCAAAGAGAAAAAATACACCAAGAAAATATACTGCGACAATTAAGCCAAGCCCGCGCCAGATATCTTTGAGCGACAAAAGTTATTTAGCATGTGAGCCCATACCTGAGCGTAGAAAGTAAACACATTCCCGTAGAAACCATCGATAATGATTTTAGAAGACAGCACTGGCGTCTTTGAAATTCCCTGCAATGCCGTTGAGCGGAATTCTATAAAAACCACCTGAAGAACGAAGCAAGGACAAGCGCGAGACAACTGTGGAGAGAGAGTGGCGTGACACGCAATGTTTCTACCTTGTGACCCCCACCACGTCACCTAAACCACCGCGCATTTACACAGACTCCTGGATCAACTCACTGCACTTGCCCTCAAACCAACCGAGCAGATGCACTAAACTTTACGGTGTACGATAAAGAAACTTTTGTTTTATTGGATGAATTATACGCATGAAGGCATATATACATTTGTTATAGTGAGGACAGAACAGAGCCGATCGCCGGCACATCTGTAGCGGGTAGTATAGACGGCAACATAAGTCGGTTCATTTTAGATGTCTACCACATGCCATTTTAAGGTATTTGCGGTCAGAGACCTCCCGCTCATCCATTGATTGACGGATTGGATTTTTGCAGAGATGCCTAACCATTAAAAAAGTCGCAGTTTCGCCCGAAAGGCAATGCAACGTTTGCGATAGAAAATTAGTGGACAGCTATACGATGTAAGGATAGCAGATTTATCGGCCGTATAAACTTGTAAATATGGGTATACTAATAAAATTACCAAGCATGGTGTCACGCGCGCGCGAGAAACATGAACACTTCTCACTCGATGACCGCGGAAACTCGCTGTCTATACGCTGGAGTGAGGAAGCGCGGCCTGCAGCAGTGAGCGAATGGACCTTCGTGCGGCATCTCGCATCAACGCGAATTAAGCCGCGAAAACACAGTGCACGGTGGAGTGTGTCCCCGCCGCAGATCGCTTTCAAGTTGCAGCGGCCCGCGCGGGTGAGCGCGGCCGCCCGGAGCGTTGTGCGCGACGAAAGACAGCACTCTTCCTTCCCGCGATCTCCACACTTGCGTGTGCGAGATTGAGCCGCGATCGCCGCCTCACCCTCGCATACTTTCACTCGCAGATAAAGCATGCAGTGCGCGGCGACCGTTTTATCGCCCTTGGACTTTATACTGAACCTGACGGCGACGGCAGAAATGCGCCTGGAGGGTCCCTATAATTGCTATCGCAATAAAACCAATCACCTATAATTTTGTCCATGTAACCGTTAATCTAAATACTAATGATTTGCGGGTATGTTTTAGAAACTGCTTCGAGCTTTGTCTGCTTAACATTTCTGCCTTTTTATCGGTTACTTTGCCTGTACTAGCGCACTGGATGACTTTGCACTGTGTCAATAAATTCACTAGAAATGAGTGACCTTTTTCTGCTAGTGCCATGAAGCAGCTGTATAGACAAATCGTCTGCCCAGTTTCTGTCTGGTCACCAATGTTTCACCAAAACTACGAATAAAAAACAGAAGCGTGAAATACTCCTACATTCTATTCTTGACTATGGTGCACAAGAGTCGGGTAGGCCTCTCATGCTAACAGTCATGCTCTGTAATATCAGGCGATTCTCTGGCGCGTATCAAGCGCGGTTTATGCGCAGCTGGGATCGCTGCACATAAACAGCGGTAGCTTCATGGCTATGGAGTTACGCTGCTGAGCTTGTGGTCGTAGGTTTGATACCGGACGTGCTGGCTGGACTTTGATGGAAGCGAAATGCAAGAATGGTCGGTAAAAAAAAAAAAAACACAGCTTGTTTAATATAGCCCCGAGCCCACATAACAACATCGCGATGTTGCCACATAAGGCCCCAAATACAATTTATTACTTTTTTAATATATGCGTTATGCACAGCATGCGTTACTCATGAATAATTTGGCATACTTCAAACAGATACCTCAGGTCCAGAGCCACGCCTGTTTGTGCGCAATTTGCGTCGCTCTCGCTAGATGTCAGATTATTGAGGCGCTCAAGAAGCAGCTCGTCATTGTAGATATGATTTTAGTAGATGACTTTAGGAATGGAGGCACTACAAAGAAGTAATGCCAGTGTAGTATCAACGCGTGACGGAGCTATTAGTTGTCTGTAAGATGTGCAGTGTACCTAATGTCAACGCGGATCTGGAAATTTATAGTTATTATTTCTGGGGGCTTCCCGGGGAAAGTCGCATAAATATAAGTGCCAGTATCGGGAGAAGTTGGACAGTGAACGCTTTAGAACTGAGAAACACGAAAGATAATGTTCAGTGCGTGCGTTTTGGAAAATACGTGCGTTTGTAGATGGAGCTTTTGTGTCACCAGTGCAGGCGCGCAAGCCTGTCTTGCGACCATCGTATAGGCACGTACGCTATTCCCATAAACACAAGCAGTAACACAGTATGAAATGATTAGAGAAATATTTATAGTTGCACCCAGTAATGTGAAAAATGGCGACAAATTATATTATTGAGCTTTTCATTCAGCAGAATATTCTGTTTCTTTTTTTAGCGAGAGGAAGAGCTTCTTTGGGGCTTGCAAATGAATTCTTATGAAGGTTTATGTTTCATAGGAAATGAAGGTTTATGATGAAATTTAGGGAATACCTGCCGGCAGATAAGGTTGTCGATAGACATTGCGGCTGCTCGACAATGAAGTTTTCGAAATGAAATGGTTGAACTACTGGTTATGCCTAAATTAGGGAAACAAAAAGGAGCATAGCCATAAAAAGACAACGAGTGTCGCGCCGAACTAAATGCTTCGTTGGCGGGTATCGTTTCCCGTACGGCTAATCGTTCTGTCGTGGGCAGATGGGGCCGGCGAAGGGGCAAACGGTCCATCCTGGAAAGCTGTCGGTAGCCGGCGTCTAATTCCCGCTTAACGAGCCTTCCTCTGACCTGATTACGCGGAAAACAGCCGAGGGTGTGCGTTTGATCCGCCCGCCCCGCTTACTTTCGTCCACCGTTTACATTTGCACGAATGTCTTGCTGGCCACCCCGCCGTGACATATATCTTGGCCGAAGACGCGCACGCACATGCCAGACGCAGCCTTCTATAAAAATGTGGAACTTCAACTAATGAGTTCACGTTTAGGGGTCGCAACTCCGACAAGCCACGGCAAATTAATACATAATTTTATGTCTTTACCTTTTTTTGCCTAAGTGAGCCACAAGCCTCACGCGCACATCGTCAGATTGCTCGAAATGTGCCGAAAAAATGTTTTGACTTACAGAAGAACCTCCTGTGTAAAAGAGTGCCGCAGATTGTTAAGGGATGGTTTCATGGAGGACGCGGGGGGGCGGAGATGACGAAAACAGGAAAGTGGTTTAGAAAGGCGCTGAAGTGGCACCACTGCCGGTGATATTACGCAATCATGTAGCACATCATAATGCCAGTCAATTTAGTTGATTACTCGGGCACGGAATACAGCACAGAGCTGACTTATTACTCCGCATAAAATAACCTGGAGTGGCTACGCTAGTTCACGCCATATTCTTTGTTGTTTTGCGAACAGGTTCTGTATTTTGCAGCGTAAGCTAGTGTCATGGGCTCATTCCAATAGCCGTTTCGGTTGGCGATATTGTCCGCCGCTGCCGGTGTCCGTCGCAGCTAGCGCCAGAAATGGAGGGAAAATACCCAGTTCCTGCAGAGATCGAACCCAGAGCCCGCTGCGCGGAAGTCAGCTACTCTACCACTGAGCTCGGCCAGCGCTTGCTAGCTTGCAGCGGAAACATGCCCTACACACGCGTCCTAGCGCGCGAGGAGACACGCGATGTGAGATACGCGCCACGTAGCGTCGACACGTGCACACGGTGGCAGGCCATGTAGCTGTTTCATAGGTAGCGGTTCAAGGTAGATAGACAAGATTTGGGGGGGAAATAAAAGTCACAGGCCTGCAAAAACGCTACAGTGAAAAGCGTGTATAATATACCTGATTAAATCAAGCAGGTTGGTCGACTACTTGTCGTCACCTCATTTCGAAGGGGGGTGCGTATAAACCATCATAATCATCGTTATCATCATCACGATCATTCGCATCGTATCGTGCCACTTGTTACACGACGTGAGATGCTCACCGCGTAGCGTCGATACATGCGAACTTTGCATGGCAGTTGTATATTATTACACCATGTAGTACGCCATGAAGCAGTTGCATAGTAGCGTTATAAGGTGGATAGAGAAGGTTTGAGGAAGAAATAAAATTCATAGGCCATGGTAAATTGCAGTATGTGCCGTAAATATCTTTATTATACGAAGTTGATTAGGGAATTTTCGTTAATTATCTGAAGATGTGTTTTGATTTCTCGTGCAAGTCCCCTGGCATGTCTCCCTCTTTGAATATCCCAGCTGATAGAATGGAATTGTGCTATCAGGCACAAGTGATTTTTAAACATTCTGTAAAGCCTAAAATTATTGCCCGGTGCAAGAATCATGTGGTTCCGGCGCTAGGCCATATCGAGCTGCAGCATGATTATATAGCTGACCAGAACAAGGCTAAATGATAAGCCTAGCATGAGATCGACGAGCAACCTATTCGAGTGGAAATTGATATTTGAGCGATTCGTGTAATATTTAAACTTAATCCATAAAGTACTGCATTGAAATGTAATGCGCCCGTTGGTGTGCCAGATACATCCGTGTTTCTTCAGGGCAATGATGAAAAAGTTGTGATAACCGTTCTCCCTTAATTGTTAAAATTGAACTTTATGGCAAAGAAGGATGATGGGAAATTCCGAGCGCCTTATATATTCAGCGACGAGTAATGACATTTGAACACGTGTGCCGTTCCGCCCTCCCCCCCCCCCCCCCAAAAAAAAAAAAGCTAATAAGCCCGAATGCCCATGCAACCGTGTTATCATTATGTGAGATGCCTTAATCGTCCCATTTGTCAAACTTTAATTTTCAGAAAGAAATGAGCGTGCAAAGATACGTCCGCATCGATAAATCTGGAAAAAAATATTAAAAACTCCGAAATATTAGTCATTATATATAGGGATCAAGCGCAAACTCATTTTTACGAGTGTAATTGGCCACCTAGCCTTTCACGGATTGAAAACACAATTGTACCGGACACTGTCTGTGTTGCGCCTGATTAGCTGTCCTCTTTATCGCTTCCTTCGCATATCTTACACTATGCAATATGCGTAATTATGTGCACAGGGTTGCCTCCTTGATCATTTCCCATCGTACAATTAGGCGATGATGGATGCCGCGTCAATATGTAAGAGACTTTGCATATTTCGTTGCAAGCCCTTGCACTTTATTACAGGCAGACATCGCAGTTCTGCTGCTGTTCTGACCTTTCAACTATTGTTAGCAGCAACTTAGATGGTCGATGAAAATGTGCTAATAAATCTTTCTTTTCTGATGTATTTAACACGGCGTCATTGATCCTTCATATTTCCTCTTCAATGTACTCCTGCCGCAGGTAACATCGGAAAGGTGATGTTTGTGTTCATATTCGTGTGAAAGATGTCGTTACAATGGCAGAGAAACAAAAGCAATATGGTCCGGCCACAAACAGCAACTATGCACGCTACCATCGGCCTAATAAGTGCCTTTGAGAGAAATAAGCCCTCGCCTGCTATTGATCGTCTGTTGGTGAACTGGCTCTTGCGGACACTGGTCGCACGGAAGAAGGCATAATGACAGTCATTATTCCGTGCATATTGTTTGGCACACATTTAGCTAGGTATGGTGCGAGTGACCATATATCGACATGCTGGACGAGGCAGTTTTTGTAGCACGCGATGTCTGGTTTTCCAGGCAACAAGCTCAGCGATGTTCTTGAGTGCTGTGCGCGAGTGACGCCTTTCGATGACAGATTCAGACTCTCGTGCTGTCTCTGTTAGGTTGGCGCGCGGATGATAAACGAACAGGCATCCAAGCATGCACCCTGATGCACATAATGTGTAAACAGACAGGCTCGACAATAGCAGTTTACTGCCATCCCTAAATCTGTGTTGTGTCCCACAAAAAAAGTTGTCTTGCTGTTCGCCATTGATAGATGGTCTCCTCTGCGTAAGAAGGAACACCTACACTCCGTGTTGACTCAGTAGGAAGGCTTCTACGCTGCACGATGCCGCAGCTTCGATAACAGTCCACCGTGGCCGCATTTCGATGGTGGCGCAGAGAAAAAAATGAACCTCTGCACAGATATAGTGCACGTTAAAAGACCTCAGGTACTCGCCATGCCAACTCCGTGGCTGTGAGGTGGTGTGGCTGGGAAGAATTTCGCGGGTTGAATCCAGGCCGAAGCAGTCGCAGACTGATGAGTGCAAAATGCAAAAAGCGCTCGTGTACTTAAACTTAGATGCATGTCAAAGAACCCTAGGTGGTCAAAACGAAACCGGAGTAGCCCACTACGACGTGCCTCATGATCATATCGACATTGTTGCACGTAAATCCTGACATTTGCTTCTTTAAATGAGCTGAGGTGGTCAGAACTAATCTTGAACGGTCCACTTCGCATCTTGCATAGGCTCGGTTGAGGCGTTTCTCTTCAACAGAAAATGTGTTGCCATATTAGGCGTGATCTCGCCGCCTCTAAATCACGTTGTTATGGGTACTTTCCGGACCAAGTCACTCGCTTCTTCTTTCTGGGGTTTTATGCGCAAAAACCAGTTCTGATTATGAGGCACGCCGTAACGGAGGGCTCCGGAATAATTTTGACCACCTGGGGTTCCTTAACGTGCACTACAACGCAATGGCACGGGCATTTTTGCATTTCGCCTCCATCGAAAAGCAGCCGCCGCGGCCGGAATTCGATCCCGCGACCTCGTGCTCAGCAACGCAACGCCTTGGCTAACTGAGCCACTGCGCCGGGTGAGTCTCTCGCTTCTAACGTCGATTATCGTGAAATACAGACCGACGTTAGTCGCGTTACGGAGTGTGGCGGATGACTCAGTGGCGTCCGTGGAGTGAAAATTCCGAGTTACTCAGTAGTGAACGGAGCTCGTGCCCTTACAAAGAAAAGGTAGTATGCAGAATTGCGAGTATATCGGTGAAGGAAAGGCCTGTAAAGAAGCACGGCGATGATTTTGTCCTAAAACATATGATTTATGAGACATATATATGGTCGCACAAAGAGCGATGGAACGAAAAATACTAGGCCTAACGTTAAGAGACAGGAAGAGAGTGGTGTGGATAACAGAGCAAACGGGGATAACCGACATTCTAGCTGACATTAACAGAAAGAAATGGAGGTGGGTAGGACATGTAATGCGTAGGGTAGATAACCGATGGACCATTAGAGTTACAGAATGGGTGCCAAGAGAAGGGAAGCGCAGTCAAGATGACAGCGCCTGCAAAAGAAATTTGCAGGCGCAAGTTGGAATCAGCTAGCGCAAGACAGGGGTAATTGGAGATCGCAGGGAGAAGCCTTCTTCCTGCGGTGGACATAAATATAGGCTGATGATGATGATGATTATAAATGGTGTCAATAACGGCATTAAATATTTCAATCGCGATTAATGTATGGTGTGTCCTCTTATAGCCTATCAAAGAACTCCAAGAAGCATTCACAAAAAGATTATGGGTCAAAGTATTGCAACAATGCACTTCTAGATCGTTATCCCTGTCTAATAGACTTCGTAATCTGCACCGGATGCCTCCCGGATACGTCTCACCAAACCGACTGGGTACTAGTCATTATCCGTGTTCTGCTTTAAATATTGCGATAGCATTGCCTTTCTATGGCTGCGAGGCACAAATTATAGGTGCACTAACTGTGCAATACGAAACTACAGCCTAAAGATGTGGCACCGTTGATGACACAGCGGCAACGCTAAGCTAAAATATTCAATAAAGGAAGAAACGATACAAGCACATGCAAATTATGAGAGGCAGATCACACAAGTACTTGTTTATCATTGGCTGTCGTTCAAGCATTACGTCATTCTTTGCCATTTTACTAATCAGTTGGATTATATTCTGCAGGAGCTAGGCGCGATCCATCAGAAAGCTTGCATGGCAGCGAAGCGGCCCGCGCAAGAGCGTTTCTCGATAAAGAAAGAATTCGTTTGCCAGTTCGGTTACGAATAACGTTTCTCATTATTTGCGTGTATCATCATGCCCCGTTCTGTAATTACTTGTGCCACTTATTATGCGCGAAATGATCAGATACACGTGAGCGCTGCCTAATTATCTTGCATCGAACCGTACAGGTCTTATTTGTCCCGAACACAGCTGCCGACTTTCCCACAGTACATTCGCAGTGGGCTGGGGAAGAACTACATAGGACCTGAATAATATACAATGTGACAGCTTAGAAAGAGCAAACTCCAGCGGAACTTAGAAGTGAGTAAGTTGCCCGGCGAAGCTAGTTGGACGTGCTGCCGTAACTCTCTGCGTGTGATATGAGGGCGCACAGACCTTTTTAGCAGGGCTATACGAATATATCTAATACGAATAAGAAGTATTCAAGCTCATAGAATAGGAAGGCTTAGGAGTGAGGATGAACGGAGAATATCTCAGCAACCTTCGGTTTCCAGATGGCATTGTCCTATTCAGCAACATTGGGGACGAATTGCAACAAATGATTGAGGACCTTAACCGAGAAAGTATAAGAGTAGGGTTGAAGATTATTATGCAGGAGACAAAGATAATGTTCAACAGCCTAGCAAGAGAGCAAGAATTCAGAATTGCCAGTCAGCCTCGAGAGTCTGTAAAAGAGTACGTTTATCTAGGTCAACTGCTCACACTTAAGAAATTTACAGAAGAATAAAATTGGGTTGGAGTGCATGCGGCAGGCATTGTCAAATCCTGACTGGGAGCTTACCACTGTCGTTGAAAAGAGAAGTGTACTATCGTTGCATTCTACCGGCGCTAACATGTGGGGCAGAAACTTGGAGGTTAACAAAACAGCTCGAGAACAAGTTAAAGACCGCACAAAGAGCGATGGAAAGAAACATGTTAGGCCTAACGTTAAGAGACAGAAAGAGAGCGGCGTTGATCAGAGAACAAACGGGGATAGCCGATATTCTAATTGACATTAAGAGAAAAAGACGGGCAAGTTTGCACTCGGTCATGCAAAACTTATCCACAGCGAAACTGTCGATCCTGAAGTCTTACTGGCTGCTACTGCTAGGTATTAACTTGGTTGCTGCTAGGTCTTTACTTAGTTTAACTTAACTACGCGTGTGGGGGAAGGTATTATCGAGCGATCATTTTCAGAGGTACCATGCCTTTCGCGACATTTCGCATGCCTAGCGCTGGACGCGTCGGCGCCTATAAGCGACAGCATTCCTGGCATGCCACCAACGCAGGCAGGCTAACCAAGGTTGGCACCGTGCCAAGAACACTGTTGCTTGGCGACGCCGAACCCGTTGGAGGCTGGCCGCTTGGTATCTAGCGAAAGTTAACACGACTAAGCGGAACTCCGAGGCCAAGCGCATGCTCACTGGGCGAAAGCTATGCACAGTGTATGGGCGGCGCGCAGCAGACGACACACCGGGATGATGTCATGGCGCATGCGCAGTAGCGCGCAGCTGGCGGGTGCTCGTCGGAGCCGTGTCTGTGTCGGGCGAAGCGAGCGCGCACCTGCGCCGGTAGTTACTAGGCAACGCGAGGTGACGTCATCCCTAATGCTTCGGCGCATCCGCGTCTAGGCAACGCGGGCGGCGTCGGCAGCAGCTCTGCGCTTTGCCTCGTTGGTGCTGCTGCAATTTCTTTCTCCCTCTGTGTCGCTCTCATTTGCGCGCGCCGCGCACATGCTCTCCTTCCCTCTCCATACTGTCTGATGTCTAGACAACATGTGCACGGTACGAAGAGGAGGCGAGGCACACGCCGCTCCGCGAGGTGGCTGCTAGGCAACGCAGCGACGTCATAGCTGGGCGAGGTTTTGCGGCAGCAGGCGGCCCTTTTTACGGTTAGCTAGAACAGCTTCGCTGTTAAAGAAAGTCACTGGCCCGCGAGGCACACGCAGCACAGTCACAGCGTAAGCTGGTGGAGCGGCTGAAGAGTAACTCCAATTTGGGCACCACGCACAACAGGGTCTTCGTTCTGTTCGCCTCGTTTTGACGAGAGCGATCTGAACTGTCCGCCCGGCGTTTGCAGGCACCTTAACTAGATGGCGCCACGACAATGGCGGAGGCTCGGTAGCTCGGGAGCACGTTGATTGCGTGCCTCGTCTGAATCGCATATCGTCGTCTGCGCCTGCGGACACTGCGTTTGCAGGCATCTTACCTAGATGGCGCCACCATACTGGCGGAGGCTCGAGTCGTCTCCTCCTGCGTGCTTGCATTAAGGGTATTTTCCGCGACCCGATAGCAAGCGCTTGCGTGGCTCAGTGGTAGAGTATCCGGCTCCCACGCAGCGGGCGCGGGTTAGATCCCGGCGGGAATCCGGTACTTTTTTCGTGTTTCCGGCGATAGCGGTTATGCGGCGGGAGCCGGCGGTGGCGGCATCATCGCAACCCGAAAAGGCTTACGCTGTAAAATGGAGCTGGGCAGGCCATGTGATGCGTAGGATGAATAACCGGCGGAGCATTAGAGTTACAGAATGGATACCAAGAGGAGGGAAGCGCAGTCGAGGACGGCAGAAAACTAGGAGAGGTGATGAAGTTAGGAAATTTGATGATGCAAGTTGGAATCAGCTAGCGAAAGAGAGTTAAAGGCCTGCGTCCTGGAGTGGACATATATATAGGCTGATGATGATGACGGATACATCTTGTCAAAATTTTCTACACAGGGCTTCCTTTATGTCTTATAGCAAAGATATGGCCACTTGTCTGACAGTAAAAATTTCTTGCCTTGACGTTCTTTCTGCGCAAGTTAACTTTTGAAAACTATGTTTCATCTGCTGGAGTTGTGCTTTTTCGACATAATTATAGGTTTCTTCATCAGTAATGATTCTTGTCCTAATGTTAGACTGGCTTGAACGGAATAAGCGTGGTTGTTATGATATTTAGTTGCCGCACACACATGGCAACTAAGTCTCAAAACTCCTTATAGTTAGGACACGTTCAGTGTTAGAGCTGAGTCCGTCATTAGGCCTTCACGTTTTTGCTGAAAAGAAAACGGAAAGCAATACAACTCAAAATTCGAGACATTTCTGAGTGCGGGTTAGCTCGCGCATTTAACATCCGAGCGCCGACGAGTCCTATCGTCGAACCTCTAACAAACTCACGTGACGTTTTGGAAAACCAGCGACGTGACCGCCAAAAATTTAGTAATCCGCACCCGGGCCTTACCGGGGAACAGGCTCGTGACTGGTGCCGACTACAAACGAACACGCACACAAATCTATACCGGCAACACCATATAAGCGCCACACAATACGCGGACATCTGTCCATGGTGTGGAGAGCGGCCCACTCTTGCCCACATTACGTGGGAGTGCAATTCGCGGCCCCCAACTATCAATTCCCCCAAATGAGGGCAAATACCCAGAAACAAGCAGTGGGAGACCTGGTTTGCTAGCACGGAACGACCAAGCCCGGCGAGCCGCTAAGGCCAGGACTGAGTGCCCCACCCACTCACCTTTAAATCCCCTTCAAGGAACAAGAATTCAGGATCGCCAGTCAGCCTCTAGAGTCTGTAAAGGAATATGTTTATCTAGGTCAATTACTCACAGGGGACCCTGATCATGAGAAAGAAATTTACAGAAGAATAAAATTGGGTTGGAGTGCATACGGCAGGCATTGCCAAATCCTGACTGGGAGCTTACCACTGTCGTTGAAAAGAAAAGTGTACAATCATTGCATTCTACCGGTGCTAACATATGGGGCAGAAACTTGGAGGTTAACAAAGAAGCTCGAGAACAAGTTAAGGACCGCACAAAGAGCGATGGAACGAAAAATCTTAGGAGTAACGTTAAGAGACAGGAAGAGAGCGGTGTGGATCAGAGAACAAACGGGGCTAGACGATATTCTAGTTGACATTAAGCGGAAGAAATGGAGCTGGGCAGGCCATGTAATGCGTAGGATGGATAACCGGTGGACCATTAGGGTTACAGAATGGATACCAAGAGAAGGGAAGCGCAGTCGAGGACGGCAGAAAGTCAGGTGGGATGATGAGGTTAGGAAATGCGCAGGCGCAAGTTGGAATACGCTAGCGCAAGACAGGGGCAATTGGAGATCGCAGGGAGAGGCCTTCGTCCTTGGACATAAATATAGGCTGATGATATATACTACGGGTTACATTTGCAGTAATTTTGCTAGAAAGAGAGAATAAACTTTTATTCTGACCAAGCGCAGTTTGTGCCATAGCTGGTGGGCATCCTCCATATTCCTGGTAACCGCGGGCCATGGACATCTCCCGCGCCCGTTCGATGAGGCTGCGCTGTCCCTTTGGGCCCGTGTCTGATAGCTTGGCCTGACAGTGCTCTTCAGTTAGTGTGTGAGTGATTATCCTTTTCTCGTGGCGTACTTACATAGATTCAGTGTATCCTAATCGTTTGAGTATTGCCGCTCTTGTTTCAGTATGCTTGAGACGTTCGAGTTGGTTAACTTTGTGCGCTTCGACTAGCTCCTCCCAGGTGTTGTGGAGGCCTAAGCGGAGTACTCACTGTGTGGAGGAGCATTCGGAGATCCCAATGGCAATCTTGAAGGTCTTCCGGAAGAGGATGTTCAGTTTTTTTTATTTATGCTTTCGTTAGAACTATGTAAGGGGTGCCGTAGGTGATTCTGCTGATGGTGAGGGCTTGGGTTATTCTGACTGCATCATGTTCTTTTAAGCTGTATCTTCTGTTTTCTACCCATCGTACCAAATGTGCTACTTGCGTGATGGTTTCTTGCAGTTTGGGTAGGGTGGCGGCGCCCGATCCGTCCTTGTGCACATGTAGGCCGGGAATTCTGAGCGACTCTACTTTGGGAATTTGCACTCGATTAAGACAGAGTTCTGGCTCTGGGATTTCACCTTTTGGCGGTCTTCCTTTGGTTCTCGCTTTTAGTATGAGAAGCTTTGATTTTTCCGGCGCGCATGCAAGCCCGCAAACCTTGAGGTAGTTTTATGTACGATCCACCGCTTCTTGAAGTGCATCCTGTTGAGTTCTTGGGGACACGCCTGTTGTCCAGATGGTGATGTCTTCGGCATAGAGGGCGTACCTGTCTTATCCCCTCTATTCCGTTCAATATATTTGGTTGTTTCAGCATGGCTATAATAAAAAGGAGAGGCGAAATGACAGAGCCTTGCGGAGCTCCTTTGTTCGCTATTTGAAACTTGTCCGATTTCAGGCTGCCCAGTGCCACTGTCACTGTTCAGGTGGTCAGGAAGTTTTGTACGCAGCGGTATATTCATTCGCCACAGCGCGTGTCCTGGAGGTTCTTCAACACTGCTTCATGAGATACATTATCAAAGGCTCCTTTCACGTCCATGGCCAGAATTGCGCTCTTGCTGTGTTTGCCTAGATGATCGATGACGTCCTCCTTCAGTATAGTAAGATGTCTTAAGTCATTAAGTGGGGACGGAATCCATACATGGTGTCGGGAATGTACCCGTTTTCTTCCAAGTATGTAGTTAGTCTGTTAAGGACCATATGCTCGTACCACTTGCCTGTGCATGACGTCAGGGAGATGGGTCGCATGTTTCTTATTCCCAGTGGCTTGTTTGGCTTCGGGATCATGATGACCTGATCATGATGATCATGAGTAATTTGGCTAGCTACCTTAAAATATTTGAGTGCCGCTGTTTCGGTGGCGCAACTTCATCTTCGAGCACTTCGTTTGCACATTTCGCGTTGCTGCGACGAGCGGTTTTTGAGCATATGCTGCACCTGATTTTGCAGATGACACCGCTTGTTTTAGATAGAAAGCTTTGTGAAAAAGAAAGTGTCACTTCTCAGGCACGTTTCATGGGGCGCTGTAACGTAAAATGATTCCAAACTGTTTTGATTCCAATTTACGCAATCAGCCTCCACGATTGGTCAAACATTTGCGGGCCACTCCCAACTTCGCGTGTCTGTCAAGCGACGTCACGAAAACCGCGATAGCTCCCCACCTGATATAATGTGTACACACTGATTATGCATGATTACACGGCACAAAAGAAAAATAATTGTTCCTGCTCCGACGCCTTTTCACCATTAGCCCTCTGCTATTGGTCCAATGTTTTCTGGCTGCGCCCACTTCACCTGTCTGTCACGCAACCTCACAAAACGGCGAAAACTCACCACGTCAAAGTGATGTGTACGCGAAAAAAAAGCATTATTATGCGGAACAAAACTGAAAATTTTTCTGAATAGCCACAGACTGTCCCATTCCGAAAGGAATAGAAGACGGCTACCCGCCGATCGCTCAGGCCCTCGCTACTCGCACCTGCCGGTGAGCATGTATTTATTTGTGCATGATAAACCTTTTTGCGTGGCAGTAAAACGTTATCGAGCCCTTTCGGCATGCATACGACATCGCTCTGCTAACTTTTCCTTGCTGACGATCAATTTTAGCGGCCTTCTTAACCTTCCGTTGCACGCCGCCGCGATTTTCGACCAGCCACCGTAAGCTAAGTAAGGCGAAGCGGACCAATCCAAGAAGCCGGCACCGCCCTCTTCATGCGGTTATCTATTTTCACTGTGCTGGGTCGGCCCCTTCGAAACCCTCTCCACTAGAGCGTGCTCCTCTCGTCTTGTCAGCCAATTAGATAAGAAAAACCGCTGAGTGTAGACAATGTCATTGGTTTTGAAACCGAACAAAGGTTACCTCCTATAAACGAGGAGAGTGTTTGATTGGATTGTTCACATAGCGCTGCGGGTCACCGCCCGATGCTTGCGTCCGTGGCTACGTAAATTTGACGTCAGGAGTTTGGAATCAAAACAGTTTGGAATCATTTTACGTTATAGCTCCCATGGCTGGGCTTCTATTTGCCGTTTATGAGGAAAATGCGCTTCATCATCTGTGGTACCTGACACGTAATTTCAAACCTGATGCGTTCGTCTAAGGTTAGTAACACTGAATTACCACTGTTATCCTAAAGTGACGTTTAACTTAATCCAGCGGGGATCATCTGCCTCTGAATGGAAAACCTTTGATTGTAAATAATAGCAGAATGCTTCTGGCGCAGCAAATTGTAGAACTAATGTTCCGCGCTTGACATAGCAACTCCCTCGCCCTTATTGTCATTTCTGCTAAAATATATACGTAAAATTCTATAGCTTTACTAGGTTCCAATATAAACATAATCTATAATATCTATCATCCATACTGAAAAACCTTCGTAGTCCCCATAACTCCTATATCCAATAACATAGGTTTTTGTATGGGATCCTGTGTGTTTCATATCGGATTATTGGATACGGGAGTTATGCGGCATATGGATTTTTCAATAGGGAGATGCAGATTTCTGTATTTTTACCTCCACGTCCTTTTGAGCTACATTTTGATCACACTTTCAGACGCCACTTTATTCCTTTGATTGAAAACTTGCTTTCACCACATTTCTTGTATCTTCAAAATCATAGGAAGTATACAGATGCAGAAAAGATTAAGAATTTGAAAACTTTTAGTTGACAGTTTGCAGAAAGTGGACTCCACACAAAAACTCACTACAGGAACATCAAATATAAGAACTTAAACTACTTCGTGTTCTGAAAGGCTTGAAAAGCACTTATCCAGCCACTTGAAAATTATGCCCGCTGCCTGACATTGTGAAAAACTGTGAAATAAGTGAACCTGCCACGTACAACATACTGACACCGAATAACAGCATCCAACCGTTTACGTTCCCACTCATTTTCTGAAACATTGTGCACGTCATTCAAAATTGCAGCACAATTGCAATCATCAGTGTTTCAAGATGTATGCGATACATTTATATATCATTACTTTTATCAGTGTTTTTGCTGTTGATGTACTATCTTGCTCTGCACAATTCTGTAGAAAGCATCCGAAATGCTTAAAACCGATACATTGATTCCATTTTTGTCATCAAAATAAACGTACTGTTTACAATGCTCACATAACTCTCACCATATTAGGTGGGTGGTAATGTTCGCATCTGTGGTTCTGAAGTGTTAATTCTCGCTGAAAAGATCAATTTTAATAACCTCAACTAGAGTGTAATCTACTTGATACTGATATTGTCTACTTGATACCGCAGTTTTTCTACTTCCTAAAGTTATACATTTCGTTTTTCTGCATCGATAGCATGCTGCTACTTTTGCGTTCAGGTTAAATTGTTTTCTTACAAAATTGTTGCATCCCACAAAAGTGGCACTTAACATTTCAGTACTTTTGGTGAGCTGCTGTAGTTAACATTCGATAGTGTGACAAGTGCACATTAAACTAATTGAGTGTTCCACGAATTTCTTCTCATTTTCTCAGTTCAGAAGAGAACTCACATTGCACAGTGCCGCAGCAAAAAAGTTGGCGATGACAAACAAGAACAATGTCGACACGTTCGCCTCAACACAATACTGTACCTGTAAAGCGGACGGGGGTGCCCCTCACACAGCAGTCTTCAATGTTAAAGTGAACAGCCGGTGATTTTCAAAACAGCAGAATTCCAAGTTATCAAAAAAAGGCAACTTCTAAACACTTTGGAAGGGCAGTGTGTTGAGCCTGTCAACGCAAACGTGTGTATGGTTCACGTGGCGGGTAGGCGACCTTGCGTGGCAATACAGCAGTGTCAGAAATATGCACCGCGGTGAGTTAATTTGTTGGATTCTAGTGATTTGTATCTGGGAAGAGTAGACCCGCAGTTTAGTTCCAAACTTTAACTCATAGCTCTCACCGCTGAGACTCACGAGACAAAGCTACGAGGCGAAAATTGTTCCGTTGCCTGTACCTTCACCGCGTATAGCGAAAATTACATTATCAAGTACCCGACATGTTGTCCGTTGTTCGTACGCCCCAATTTTTCACAGCGCAGCTCATGCGTGAAATCAGTGGCATCACAGAGGTAACGTGTACGAGGGTGCGCTGTTCATCACATTAAAGTTGCACAGAGGTAACGTGGGCGCGCGCGCTCTTCAATATGACGAAGGGCGCGCGCGCTATTCCTCATATTGAAGTTGAGAACAATTTTTATTAACAGATCTGTCCTGCATATGTACTTCTCGCGGAACCAGTGCAGGTTTTTTATTCATGCAGCATTCGGCGAGTGTCCCGATGAGAGCAATGTAGTTCAATCTCGCAGTATGAACTTACTGTAAGCTGTACTAAAGCATAATCTATTCATGCATAAGTCTTAATGTGCCTAGCTGACAGTGGCAATGTATTTTGCAGGAACAATCTGATTGTTGAGAGTCGCTTGCAGAAAGATTGAACCCGCACCTTTAGCGTCCAGTTGAACTTTACCCTGAACATAGCAAATTCGTCATCGGTTGTGAAACATCGTTCTGCCCCTCCCCCCGCCCCCCCCCCCCCAAAAAAAAAAATCTACAGCCGCCTGCTGTCGTACTGAGTGGCTCTAGCTAACACTCGCAGGGCTACATCTAGTGAACATAAATACCCAAAATAGTGGCACGACTGATAGCCATCGCCGTAGCATGATTAGTAGTGCAACAGTAAAACTTCATTTGAGCCTAGTTGCTACATCATTGTGAACCTAAACTTAGAGCGCAAACATCTTAGACGGACCATAGAAGGAAGATACGTCACACACAGCTTAAACTTACAGCGCAAACCCCTAAGCACTATGTTTAAGTTCAGTAGTAGTGTAACGCATGCTAATGCGGAGGTTGTGGATTATAGGCTCCCACCGGCGACAAGTTACCTTTACGACCACTGTCACTTCTCTTCCCTTCATTACTTTCTAAATTTCAATTTTAACCACGGGTAACTTTTGCTATGCTTTCCTTGGTTTGATTGCTTATTCGGTTTATATGGTCATGGTGCCGCATGAATAAATAAAAAAAAACACAATCATCTTCATGACTCCTCTACCCGCCGCGGTGGCTTAGCGGCTATGGTGGTGCGCTGCTAAGCACGAGGTCGCGGGATCAAATCTCGGCCGCGGCGGCCGCATTTCTATGGCGGCGAAATGCAAAAACGCTCGTGTTTTGTGTATTGGGGGCGCATTAAAGATCCTCTGTTTGTCACAATTATTCCGGAGTCTCCTAGATACTACGGCGTGCCTCATAATCAAATCGTAGTTCTGGCTCATAAAACCCCAGAATCCAATTCAATTACTCATCTCATTGCTTTCTTCCATACCACCTTTCAAAGTCTCACCCTGTCTTAAGAATATGGTAGAGTTCTGGTAAAAAAAAAAATTAAAAATGGGCATACGCTGTTTCCTAGTAAATAACCGTAGTTTGAGAAAACCAACAAGAACCGGCACAACGCGATTTGAACCGTTATAGTCAACTCAGAAGTTTAACGAGAAATGAACCGTTTTTGCTGAAGCGGAACGAAAACCGGGCGGAAAAAAAAGTTTAACAGTCTGGATTGAATACCTTCCGGTAATGCTGTGAATACAAGACAGGCCGTAGTTAATAGAAGGTAGTGCAGACATGATCAAAGCTATTGTTATCTTCTTAGAAAAAAAAAGGAACGTTCACTACGCAGTGTCCGAATAATTCTGTCCATAATCTGCCGTTTGCTTTGTATTGCACACACCTCCTTGCATTGGTAAGAAATCGAAGTGAGGGCTTCCTGTCCTATTTTATAAGATTAACATGCCGGTAACGTAGGAAATGCCGTTTTTTAATACCTTCGCTGGTTCCGAAGCTCTAGTGAACCGTCACTCTTCCGGAACTTCATACTTCTTTTACAGCAGAATCGAAATCGATGCCATCGTGGCGTCAGTACATACTCGTCTATCGGTAGTTTACGTGCTGTGGGAACTTCTACGTAGGTGTTCTCGTTTCCGACGAACTTCGCGTCCCTGAGAAAAGTTTGCGCTCCCCGTTTCAGCCGAATTTCACCCTCGTACAATATTCTTTTGATTGGAAGAGAAGTCGGGAAAAGAGAGCGGTGTCCCAGGAGGCACCATACTGACTCGTTCATCCTACACATCTAAGACTGCATGCAATCACAACTATTTGCTTTTATTTTCCATATGCTAATTCTACCATCAGCGGCGGGTAGTAAAGTGGCTCGAGCATCGTTCTTTACGGCGCAGTGACGAGAAAAGAGGCAGCACGAAGAACAGAACGTGCAAAGGGGCGCGTGAGAACTACCGTAAAGACAGGCACCTGCCGGTATGAGCCTCGTTAATCCGGCCTAACTTCGTAAAAAGTCTCTCGAGCACTTCTCGCCGTTGCTGAAGGCTAAAGGAGGCGGATAGTAGATTAACGAGGAGAACGGAGCTCGTGCTCGCACCACCATTGGGCGGGATTCAGAAAGAAGAAAGGCAAATTAGGCCGGAGGTGAGGATGCCGTAGCGGCCACAAACGGATTTAGCATAACCGAGTTTTGCTCCCGGCTGGTATTTCCGAAAAAAAAATGAAAGCTCGTATTTACGAATAAGTTTGCTGGTGCATTCACGTATAACCGAGAAGCGCTGCTCTTTCTTTCTCTCTCTCTTTCTCTCTCTTCAATATTCATTTTTAATTGTTTTTCTTAGATATGTTTGAGGCTCTGTACGGTAGCGGTTGCTGAATGCAGCTGCACTGCATTTTCGCGAAATCCTCAATAACAGCAGTAAACCGCTACAAACAAAATGAAAAAAGGAGCATTCGTTATTGTAACTGTACCTTCTCGTACACGTGACGGTCACCTAATCTTTACTTGCTAAGCACATGTATTTGCACGTACTTGAGAATGGTATGGGTTATGCAGGCCATGTGCTATCTGAATCGCAGATGAATTAAACAAAGCGACAATAATAAACAAGCAAAACCAGAATATTATAGCAAAGCTTTCTTTGCCTTCTTCCCGGGCTTTAGCATTTGTTTGGATCATCTGCTCCGTGCCTCGGGGGCACGCGAGCCATACACCAGTAGCGACAATGAAGGAGCGCGCCTCTTGCTTGCGTAATAAAATAATTCATCGCGTGATAAAGCTTGCTCATATCATGCCGGCTCGCAGGCACGTCTAAAGCCCACATACCACATAATCGAGTCAGTACGTGCCCGTTCTAGGCCTTTTCTTCATAATGGGTATGTGACACTCTGATGCAATGTATTTATAAATGTGTCCCACTTCTTAGCGTAAACACCTGTCATCACCCTTCTTCCTATCACAGGCATGATACATGTTCATTACATCGCTCTTTCTATCACTCTGTGCATCTGCCTGATTTGGTGTGCACGTTTCTACATATATGTAGAAACGTGCAGCCTAGAGGCTGCCAGCGTGGTATCGCGTAAACGTGAACGTTACTTGATATTATACGGTACATAGAAGAAGAACAAAAAAAACACTGTGGCTCCGATCCACGCTGTGAAGGTGGTTGGACAGCGAAGCTGCAAACGACACCCACAACAATTACCCATTATGATGTCACTTGAGTTAACAAATGTGGCTCTACAAAAAGTGAAACCACAGACAAGTGAGATGTACTTAACGACACCCTTTATTACTTCACAACGACATTATATTCACGCTGTTCTTCTGGCGTCTATACTTTCCGTGGTCTACCCATGGTAGCCTGGAATGAACTGAATGAGTTGCTAGACCGTGGTGACGTCAGTACGTGATTGCTATGTTGTTGGGTACTTTTCCACTCGGAGCAGCTTACGCAAGCGTAATCTTTACAGGGAAACCACCGCGGGAGAAGGAACGTGCTTCGCATTTTTCGCAGACGTCATTAGCATACATTATACGGTTTGCACTTCACACGAGGGTTTTGAATGACGTCAACCCCTTTCGAAGTAGCTGCAAACCTAATCTTTACCAGAACGCGTCGCAGGGTGTTCCCGTCGTTCACACGCGCGTTATCATCCATGATGTGGTTTTGATGCTTGTTTTGTGGTTTTTCTTTTGAAAACGAGTGCTGAGCTGTATGCTGTGAAACCATCATTTTTACAGCGAAACTGTTAAGGACTCACTCTTCGATGGTCGCGTCCGGCAATAGAAAAAACTCTTATTGGCCGTATGCTGTATGTGCGAGTGAAAGCGCGCAAAGGCGAGGGACGCGCGCTTTCACGGGGAGTGAACACATGGCGGAGAGCAAACGCGACTTCCCAGTGGAAGGAGAGTGGTGGGCGAGGAGGCCATCAAAGCAAAAAAATATCTAGGGAATTTACCTAGACAGTGCGTGTGCGTGCCCGCTCTACCACTGCGGCGCATGCGCGCAGCCCTGCCGGCCTCTGCCGCCTGTGCCGCACTCTCTCTGGGCTCTCACCCGCCTCCTCACTAACAGTGTCGACAACGGCATTTAGCCGTTTCGTCACGTAGCCAGCATTTTGACAGCGGTTGTGTCCGGTCACAAAAACAACGCGCACAACTGTTATCGACGGCGGTGGCGTTTTGCCCGCGTTCGCACCGAATGCACGCGGCGTTCGGGGCGTGTTTGCCGTACACCTTATGACGGTGTACCGTAGCGACCATAAGGCCATGGTCCCTGTGGTCTCTAAACAAATGAAAACCACCGGATCATATATATGTTTCTAATTCTTTAGTAGTTCAAATAACCAATTACATAATCACATCCTCATAGTCATATTTGGAAATACATAATTCTCACCATAGTACAGCTTCGCCGGTCGTCAACCTCCATCCGAGTGGAATGGCTGACAGCTTTTTTCTTAAACTTCCTCAGCAATTTGGCTAATATGGACGCCTTTGTTACTGTTTTAGCTTTTATTAGTTGTTACAGTTAGCACGACTTAAGTTGTAGGCTCGGTTTGAGCGGTGAATTAAATTTCATGCGTAAGTGCCAAATGACCCATTGAGCGAAATGAAGCTCCACTAACGTGAAACCTGGGGAAGTGCGAAGCATGCAGTGATGCACTGCTAAGGGGCTTATACTGCCTTAAGCAATGTCTCATAACCCCGTGAACACGGTCTCCCCATTACGACCACAGAAGTGAAATTCTACGCTGGAAGGCGAAGTGATCTTAAGGTGAAAGGTTTAACAAAATGGCAGCTCTGACAGTGTTACAGGCATCGCCTTGCCCGGGAATTCTCTTCTCCCCTGTTGTTCTGGGTAAAGGGTGAACGTTCACATACTATCTCGGCATCATGGCGAAGAAAGCCATCGTTGATGTCTCACGAGCAGTGAAAGTTGACGGAATTCGAAATAATGGCCCTGGTTCACTTATGCTGTGCGAGGTTCGTTGGCACGCCCTGCTCAGTTGAAGCGCTTGAAGGAACGCTAGCCGAGCCTCTCCATTGGCTCAGCATATTTGACAAGGGTTTATTACTTAGCTGCACTGTCACAGCTTTGCGCCACTTACGTGATGTGTTGTTGGCGTAACTGTGCCTACATTAGAAGCACGACTTTGCCTGTATCAAGCTGCAACAAGCAGGATCCGCATTTGCAAAAAAAAAAGTTCTTATGCTATACTTGTTCGCAAGGGCAAATTCCAGCCAATCCTGATGCCGCGCATATTATTAGTGACGGCTGCCGGACAATCGTAAAGAGCACTTAACTATAAAAAGCTTCGCGAATTCTGTCCCGCAATTATCCATCGAGTCGGGCATTTGCATTCGCCATTTTTTTGTGTGTGAAATCGTAAAAGCTATGTAAGTAAAGGCGCAAAAATTATATTGCTGGCTGAATTATCAAATCCACATGTGGTGTTGTTTTCGCGAAGGTTGATTTCTTGGGGTTGTAGGTTCCGACTACCAAAATTCACCTGTGTCAATGAAAGTAGGCAGCGACGTTCCCAAATGAGTAGGCCACTGTCGGCCAAACAGCCTATCTCCTCTTTGATGCCTACCGTTGAAGAAGAAGCTTAATGGGAGAATGGCATACACTGAGGCGTTGCAATTAGTTTACGAACTAGAGCTTGCGCCTTCCTTTACAGATTTAGCGGCATAACGCCACAGGCCGGGTAGTCGATCTGACAGCCAAGTTGGACAATTGTTAGAGGCTCCAAATGTTGCTTCAAAACTAAGCAAATGATTTTGTCATTGAACGTGGCTCTCAATTGATTCAAATCAACACTAAATCAATACGTGCGCGATGTTAACCCAAACCAGAATTGTTTGAAATCGTGAAGCTAGCTTAAAAATGCTTGCTCAACGCATTTCTCCATGTTCGGCTTACGAAAGCAACAATGAATTTTAGCCTTGTTGAAGAGACGGCTGCTTAGTTATCATAGCATAAATGTAAGTGTGCTCGATACCGGCACATTGTACTCAGGCTGCACCGCTGAGGCGCAGTTCGCGAAAAAAAAAAGGTTTCTTTAAATTACTATTTCACGCGGCATCCAACCAGCACATAGTTGAACTGCTATCTCGGCTTCCTACCTCGCCTTATACATTTCTGGCGTAGTCGCGCTCAGCATTTTAGCATTGCATATATAACCTGCGCTCCAAACAACACACTGTGCAATTACTACTTAAAGTTGCTGGCAGCAAAGTGCCCCACCCAAGCAATGTTTCCCACTCATCAAGTATCCTGTTCAATTTTCTGTGCCATAGCCGGGCTTGTTAGTTTGCACAAGCCACGGCTTGATTAGGCCTTCTGCATAGCTTTTGCATTAGAGCGACGCAACGCACTTCGCGCAATAATTCAAAACTCTTAGGCAAATAGAACGTTATAGTGTTTAGGTACGTTAGGCCTAAGCCTTTAGTTAATATTGGACCAACCCCTGTCATCAGGTCAGGCATTGTGTTTCTGCCGTAGGATCGCAATAATTAATTACCCGAGGCATAAACTGCTTGCAATTCGAATCCGCATTGAGAGTCCGTACTAGGGTTCTGAAGTTTTTTGTTGATAACAATACCCACGTGAGTTTAGTATCGGTGTTCGACATTAGACACTACAAACGGGCGAAAACTTGTGACGTGGAACCGCGTAACATCCAGGAAGATTTGCGCTCCAGCAAGCACGCACGCGGGGCTGTAGCTGTAGTTTTCAGTCGCTCCACGCTGATGTTATTCCGCTATCTTCTGCGACTACAAGAATGTCTGGTACACAAAAACGAAATGAGCTGACATGCGGGAGTACGTCCTGGAGAATATTCCTGCAAATGCTTGCTCAAACTTGAGGAGGAAATCACAATTTAGGACAGAGAGTTCAGATGCTAGCTAGACATCACAAAGTGCAAGCGGAGTAAAAAATGCTGCCTTCGGATCGACGCCGCACTCGGTTTCCTCATTGTACTAGTATATTTTCATTTTTGAGAGCTAGCTTCACCTGCTTGCAAATGCTTGAGTTTGAGTGTATGGTCGCGAATTAGTTGTATGTACTTATCCTTTGTGCTCAATGCCATTTGCATTGCCAGTTAGTGAACGTCTTTCATTGTATTTCTTTTCTTGTCTTCTTGCTGCAAGAAAAATTTGTCATTGAAACTTCAGCAGAAAAATGCGGCCGCAAGGAACTTTGCAAAATGGTCTTGTGCCGCTTCATTGCGGCAATTTCAAATGGAGCGTCCGAATCTAAAGCTATATTGAGTCAGTGTATTCGTTTTTGTTGTTAGATTCGTTCTCTTGTGACTTGAATGCTGTTTATTGAAGCTATTGTCCAGAAGATATATGTTTGATTTTACTTGCGGCTCAATTTTTCTTGGTGCCATTGTTTATTACTGGTGACTCCTGCACAATAGAAACAGTTCAGGAATGCAATAGTTTACTTGGTTTGATTGTTGTTCTTTGCGTCTTTTTAGATTTGTGGAGTTAGCCTGCCTTGAATCAGTGGTGTTTTGAGAAAGCTATGTCCAATAGGAGACACTGCAGGACATGCCGCTTTTGACGCCTTGTTTTTTCTTTATTAAGCTTCATGTCCGTGCACACTTGCCTGTACTGTTTTATTCCTGCAATAGATTTATATTACCTCATGTCATATTGCTCTAATCATTGAAAAATACACGCACGCACGCACACAAACATGCAGCCACACAAACGCACACGCACACACGCAAGCACGCACAAGCATGCACAAGCATGCAGACACACACACACACACACACAGACAGAAACACACCTTTTTCAGAGACAGTATCTCACCATTAGCAGTGAAGTTGGTTCAGGTTAACCCTGCCCCGTGACCACCAACTGCCCGAGGCTTTTGACGCGCCATAATTTTCGTGCATCAATATCTTAAAAAAAACATAGATTATGGGGTTTTACGTGCCAAAACCACAATCTGATTATGAGCCACGCCGTAGTGGGGGACTCCGAAAAATTTAGACAACCTGGAATTATTTAACGTCCACCTAAATCTAAGTACACGGATGTTTTCGCATTTCGCCCCCATCGCAATGCGGCCGCCGTGGCCGGGATTCGATGCATATATATGCTATCCAGTAGCATATACATCGGCTGTGGGAAAAAGAAAACCACACTTCGTCTCACGTTCAAATATGCGAGTGGTGAAAGCGTCCTGACTAGACCGGCGTATATCTAAATTCAAATTGTGGTCACATTGGCAAAGGTTAAATTTCGTAAAAAGTGTATGCCCCTCGCTAGCCACCTACCCCAATAATACGCATGTTCAACACAAGGGTTTGCTGTGGTCTGCTCTTACGAGCAGTTCTACCTTAAGAACCTTCTATAAACTCTGCCACAGTATTGCTCTCAAATGAAGCCATTAGGCGGTAATATTTTGGGCAGATAATTCTAGTGATTTCTTCAGGTTATGATATTTAATCACATCCTCTTCTTGCAGGTGGGCATGGAATGCGATGCGCTTTTAAATGGTTTCTTGTAGAGATTCTTGTTTGGAAAGCGGAGCCCAAACTCCCAAAGCATTTCATTCGTAAGCGCCGTTTTTCATGGGCATTCGCTAATAATGCGTCCGACATAACGGTCTTCGCGCATGCGCTCTTGCGAACAGCTATGGCATAACAACGTTTTCTAACTACAGGTCCAGGATTTGTGTTTCTCGTTCCCCTCGTTATTTCTTTGCGTCCCTTTCTAATTAAATCACAACTGACGAGAAGCATCGCCCATGTTGTCAAAATTCTTAACGCACGTCGTCGTTGCTCGAGCTAGCTTCAAGAAATGTCAAAGCAATGTAGAGAAGGTCACACGCTGCAGGCTCTGCGTATTCGCGCAGGTCGCGCGACACGACCGCAAGCTAAAGCATAATTGACATTGCGGTCACGATTCTGCTCCGGATCCCAAGTCAACAAACTTCGCTCGGCTGCAGCCGCCAGACGTGGCTGCACCTCGACTGCTCTCTTTAAGCAGGCTATTGCATAACGCCACACCCCGCCGCATGCATGTCCTCCACCTCCGAAGGAACACTGCTAACCGAAGAGGAAACAGCAATGGCGACAGGGACGAATATCTTAACAGTGTTTGCACTACCCGCGTCATTCCATTTTGGCGATGTGCTTTCTTTAGCGCTGATGCGGCGCCTTCTTGTTTCTGTGTGCCCATGTTAATGCACATATACCCCGCATTTACTTTTGCGGTTATATAAAATCATGCAATATTGATATATCGCACCGTTCGCGAGTGCCTTGGTTAGCGGTCTAAGCTTGACCTTGCTTTTATAGTGATATCTTGCCGCAGTGTGAGGCATATCCGATGTACATAACTCTCGGTTCAGTTACCAGGCCGATACCACGGGTCGCCAGCCTCAACAAGACAGTATGAGCAGCTTTAAATGGAGCACGTGGCTGTGCACTTCATGTGGGAGCGTGTGTCTTTTGTGTAGACTTTTTTTTTCTCCAAACTTCATGATGTTTGCCAAGATATTCAGGTATGCCTCCTGTACTTCTTGATTAAGCAATTCCTCTATGACTGCTGATACCTTTACTGAATCAAATTATTTTTCATAGTCTATGAAAGCCATATAGAGAGGTTGATTTTACTCTGCAGATTTCTCTATTACCTGATTTATGACATGGATATAATCCATTGTAGAATATCCCTTCTTGAAGCTAGCCTGTTTTCTTGGTTGGCTGAAGTCAAGTGTTGCCCTGATTCTATTGGATAATATCTTGGTGAATATTTTATACAATACTGAAAGCAAGCTAATGGGTCTATAAATATTCAATTCTTTAACGTCTCCCTTCTTATGAATGAGCATAATGTTGGCGTTCTTCCAGCTTTTTGGTACACTTGAAGTCGTGAGGCATAGCGTATAAATGGCCGCAAGTATTTCAAGCATGACATCTCTTTCATTTTTGATTAAATCGACTCTTATGCCATCTTCTCCAGCAGTCTTGCAAGGCCCTTCTAACTTCATCACTAGTTATAGAAGGAACCTGTGTATGCTGTTCAACACTACTTCGAATCAAAGCAGTTTGGCTGCTCTGAGAACTGTACAGGTCAATATAAAATTCTTCCGCTGCTTTTAATATCTCATCGCAATTGCTGATGATATTACCCTGCCTATCTTTCAGTGCATACATTTTGCCTTGTCCTATGACAAGTTTTTTTCTCACTGATTTCATGCTGCGTCCATATTTTACTGCTTCCGCAAACTTTCCCAAGTTATAATTTTGGATATCCCTTACTTTCTTCTTGTTTCTTAGTTTCCACAGTTAGGCGAATTATATCTGATCTCTCTAGTTCGACACTTTCATGTTTTGTCGTTTCTTTTTTAGGTCCTCTGTTTATCAAGCTCAATTACTCACAGGGGACCCTAATCATGAGAAAGAAATTTACACAAGGAAAAAATTGGGTTGGAGTTCATACGGCAGGCATTGCTAAATCCTTACTGGGAGCTTACCACTGTCGTTGAAAAGAAACGTGTACAATCATTGCATTCTATCGGTGCTAACATATGGGACAGAAACTTGGAGGTTAACAAAGAAGCTCGAGAACAAGTTAAGGACCTCAGACAGAGCGATGGAACGAAAAATGTTAGGCCTGACGATAAGAGACAGGAAGAGGATGGTGTGTACTAGAGAGCAAACGGGGATAGCCGATATTCTAGTTAAGATTAAGAGAGAAAAATGGAGCTGGGCAGGTCATGTAATGCGTAGGATGGATAACCAGTGGACCATTAGAGTTACAGAATGGATACCAAGAGAAGGAAAGTGCAGTCGAGGACGGCAGAAAACTAGGTGGGGTGATGAAGTTCGGAAATGTGCAGGCGCAAGTTGTAATCAGCTAGCACATGACAGGGGTAATTGGAGATCACAGGGAGAGGCCTTCGTCCTGCAGTGGACATAAATATAGGCTGATCATAATGTTGCTGATAATATTGCGAAGCCCTTTCGGCACGTATAGAGAACCGCTTTTATAAATATTTTTCACTGATCATCCGTTTCAGCGGCATATTTACCACCGTTGCATGCCGCCGCAATGGTCGACGAGCCATTGCAAGCTGCTCAAGGGGAAGCGGACCAATCAGAGACGGTTATCTACATTTATTGCGCTTGACGTAATAGTTCAGCGGAAGCCCGCTGGGTGGAGAGAAGTAATTAAAGGAAAAATGAGACATCCACTTAATGGATGTCTTATTTTCCCTTTTAATTGCTTGCACGGCCCTCTCGAAACCCTTTCGTCCTCTGCGGGCTCCTCGCCTCTCGTCAGCCAATGAGATAAGAAAAGGCTGTCGCGGTAGGCAATGCATTCTCTTTGAAACCAGACAAGAGTCCCCTCCTACTGTATAAGCGAGGACAACGTGTTTGGGCTGCTGAAACAACCTTGCGAGTCAGCGCCCGTACCTTGCTCGGCGGTTCCGTAAATTTGACGTCATGAGATTGCAATGAAACCATAATAGACTCACTTTACGCTAAAACGCCACAGTTCAGGAATATAGCAGTCTGTGCCTACGACAAGACAAGTTCGTGGAGGTCTCTTGGTGGGAATTCAGTGGAAGGGGCTTCAGGAATGGCGCCTTCGCTTCAGTGCGTATCACAGTTTTCCCCTTGAGGCTGAAAAGAGGTGCGGTGAAAGTTCATATTTACGTTATTCCGAAGAAGCTTAATCACGAAACAAAGCTCATGGCAACTTCGGCAGCTGCGACGAATGTGTAACTCATCACTCTCTTAACACAACCGCAATACTTGGGCGGCGATGTAAAACTTTTTTTTCTTTTTTTTCAGCACAATGCCATGCGCGTTTTCATCTGCATCATATTGTGTTACGTACTGGTTCATCAAAGCTTTCTTGCATGGCTGTTTTGTAAATAGGATTTGAAAGCTGCGAGTCACTAAGTTTTCGCACTTTGGACGAGGTAAGCGGCTTTCTCTTGGAGATGTTAATTTGTGAGAGTGTGGCGCGTTTCTAAATACCAGTGAGCCGCGCTATTGCAGAAAACGAAACACAACGCGCAATTTGATAAGAAGCTTTAAGTTTCGATCCCGAGGATATTATGATGTTCTTCACGTTTTATTTGCTTATATATGTTCTCTTTCGATTTAGTCTCTTGCCCATACATAAAGACCATATATACGAGAGTAGGAAGCTAGGGGCGCAAACTGGTGACACGTTTTATTTTAAACGCAGAAAGCTCGGGGTTCTCGCTCTCAGATGCATCCATATGGCGTAACCGTCCGCTCTTTGAGTTTTTCAAAGACCACGCGCGTTCCATTATAGTCATTTGAGAATATGCGGAATGTGTCACGTGGAACAAGGAGCTTCAATTCTTTTAGCTCTTAAGCTATATACTAAAGAATTAAAACGGACAGAATGTCGTCAATATAAGTGCCGGACCATCCCAAAGCATTCTGTACCGCCTAACTTACTTGCATATGCAATAAAAATGCAGCTTGATTACGTAAACCATCTGCAGCAACAGAGAGACAGACGGCAAGGATATATAAACACCCAGGTTATGTAACCCCTCTTCAGTGGGAAAGAGATGGTTATTTCAGAATGTTCAGTTTAATAAATTCACCCGCGATAAGAGTGTGCCAGATAATCTATTACAACTGCTATTGCGTCTACAAAAGCACTTTATTGTTAGCATGAGAGAGAAGTACTCACTTTTGCTACATAGCGTGAGGACGATTAATTTCTGAACAGAACTGTCACTTGGACCTATTTTGAGGTCATCGCAAATGTGTGTTTATGCGAAATACGAAAGCGTGGGTATAGGAATACGAAACTGTGGAAACAGTTTCGTATTCCAGTGCCTATGGTGTTGCATTGCCGAGCTCGAGGTGACGGCTTCGATTATGACCGCGGCGGCCGCATTTCCGATGCGGGAGAAGCACAATAGCTGTTGCGTACTTCGATCAAGGTGCACGCTAGAGAACACTAGGTCGTCCAAATTGTTCCGGAGTTCCCACTACACTGTAAACTAAGTTACACCTTTAATAGGGCACAAGAGTGTTCGTTGGTATGTAACTCGCGCCCTCACACCCGTAGGTTGCAAGCGTGTGATTCACAGGCTGATTTACACCCTTATGCATCCTTCTATTGTCGTTTTGGCACCTAAAACTCCATATCCGGAATGTCTGTTATTTTATTTCACTCGTATATTGTATTTGGCACCAGAGACTGTCTAATATCGCAGCGTCTTTTTCGAATGCATCAGTAGGTTCAAAAATAGGTGCCCTCGCTCGTAAGTTAGCCAGCGCCTAAGGACACCGATCTTTCATCATCTCAGTATCCTTTAGAAAAATCCGCACCCTCTCTTTGGTAAGAAAAGTCCGTGATTGTCGATCGGGGCAGCGACTGCCTCGTTATTAAGCAGATTCGCTTTCATGGATGATGGATGCCCCTATACCAGGCAATTAAGAAACCATCTTAGCTAAGTTAACAAGCGAGAACGAGAACGGGAACTGATGGGCTCGAAAGGTCGTGCATCAGACGCGTAATGCGCAAGGTGTGTGTTGGGCTCCTGTACCAGCATCAAGTTGACTTTTCGTTTACCTTGATTTCCGCTTTCCATATTATTTATGCATAATATTTAAAATAAAGAGCACTGAATTTCCCCTACGCTTTCCTTGACTTAGTTTTCTGGTGGCGTCACGTTGTAGTTGCGCTAGTAAAAATGGCAAGTTAGGCGAGTTATTGGGTTAACAACGTTGAAATTGAACGCCAACTCATGTCGGAATTTATAATACATCGTTCGTTTCCCGCCATTTGATTTCTGGGATCTTACAAGGTCCATCTAAATAGGTCGCGAAGCTTGGATCGAAAAGCGTGCCAAAACCTATCACCAGAGATATCAGTTAGTGCTGCACGATTGAAGCGCGACTAAGTAAGGGGGGCACAAACACTGAAACCGGGAAATCTATGTGAAAAAAATAGGAACTTTTTAATCATAATACTGTCATACGAGTAAATACTCCGTTTCAAATATTTTTGCTGTACTAAAACAGCAAATGTGAGTTTGTTTCGATTTTACAATTTATTCGTTCGTTCTCGGTGACCCCTACCAACCAGTTATTCTGGCGCAAGACTTAGCAAGGCTGTGCAAGCCACCTACTCTGTCGTGCGTAATGGCGTTGCTCACTCGAACGCGGCGGTTTCATCTGAGTTCTATTTTTTTATTTTCCTGCGTGTTTGTGCAGACTTTGGCATGCGCTTCACTTCAAATTTTGCGTCGCGTAGCGCACGGCGTTCATTGGCGAAAGGTGTGAGTGCAGGTTTTTTCTTATCGTGCAAGTTCACGCTGCGGCATCCGACGTGCTGTGTCTCGTCCTGACGACAAATGCGGAACGCTCCGCGAAGAAAGGTCGCGCTATGTTGGTTCACTCTCTGTAACACAGGCTCTGAATGTCCGCCGGACAGCGAAAATTAGCAAGTCGAATATTTTCTAAATGAAAATGTGGAGCAATGTTGTCCGGTCTGATAACTGTTGGATATGAAAACATGGTGTCGCGCGGAATCGCGAATGATTCTGTGCGAAGGTTTCGCATATGTTGCTATACATTACGACTGTGTGCTGGCCATAGTACTTTTTATCCATTGAAACAAGTTTTGCTTGTCAATTATATTGGCTGGATTATTTTAGACGAATAAAAGTGAAGTTGCTTTTGAAACCTCTGTGGCACTGTCGTTTATTTCCATCCTATTCGCTCACCTTTCTAAGGAACCTACCAGAGCAATTGCCGTCAATAACAGCCTAATTATGATCGCATTAAGACATACGCCCCTCTTATAGTTTAAGGACACGCTTGACGCTTCAGCTGAGGGGAGTCGTAAACTCGCCTCAGCCTCAAAAGAAAAATAGCTGCTGGCGTAGCGCTCGAAATGGCGAACGTTGAAGAATTTCAAACATTCGCGCCAAGCAGCATAAGATATTGACGTCACTGCCATTTCCAGTTGTTACGTCACTCTTTATTTTTTTATTTTTGCTTCCTCTTAGTTGTCCCCCCAATACGTAGATGGTGACGGTTGCAACGAGCCACCATTTTCTTGACATGTAGGCTTCTATATATGGAAGCTACGCTACCAGTTTACATATACCTTGGTTCTTACGCAAGCCAAGTTTATGCGACCTGCTCAATAGTTCAGCCACCATGCTTACACCAAAGGAAAATTCCCTCCTTTTGTTTGTTTCGTAGCATTGATTGATACATACACGCGGGCGAAGCGACTGTCGCCTCTGAAGGCCGACGTGAGTGCGCGCAGGCAAACAAAAATGAAAGGAATCGCGAATTTTGCTCCACATAAGCAAACATCATTCGCTGGCGTCGGCGCTAGATTTCACAAGGATAAGTGGACATCTCATTTCCGCATTAGAAATTGATTTCAGTTTTTTTTTTATTTGTTCTCTGTGCAGCTCGTTTTTAATCTCCTCCAAATGAGGGCTCTTCGGTGGCCGAAATGAAAGAAACTTCGAATAAGGGCTGCAGAAGCGGGTTCGCGTTAATTAACTTAAAATTCAAGAAATGTTTCTATTCCGTTCAGTGGCAAGAGAAACGGGGAAGGAGAAGGGAGGTTTGGGGCTGTTGTGCGAATTTATGTGATTGTCTCATAATGTAATCTCTGCGTTTCTAAAGCGCAGTGTCTCAAGGGTCGGGGAGCGAAATGTGTGACGTATAGTAAACACCAGAATACGTACAGTCTGCCAGGTAATACTGACATAGAAGGAATGACCTCATCTGTTAGACACTGCCAATCAAAGGTATGTTGAAGAGCACTCCCGATCGGATTCTACTTGTCCTTTTTTTATTCGTAAGACGCTAATTAGCTCCTTTAGATTTTGTTTGCGTGTTTCTTTTTGTTACTTCAAACATAATAAAAAGCCTAGAATATTTCCTCGAATTACGTCACTACATAACAATTATATGCCAAGGCGGACATTATTTGCATGAAAACCCAGATAAATTATTTCATAAATGAGGTAACTACAATAGGTAGCTTCTTAGTTACAAACTATACGGCACAAGTTTGTATTAGAAAGTAGGAGGGAATTATCATAAAATTCTTGTTACGTGTTAGCACTTTCAAAATGACCACGTAGACCGAAATGACTGCCATCAAATTATTCGTTCAATTTACCTGATGACTCCTGCGGCTGTCCCCTCGACCCCTGTGTGACGCAGAAGTGTGGCGTAAAATGAAGCTGCTGTCACACTTGTCTGTTCCCACGAGATTACGTTTGTTTGGTGCTTTGTGCTACTATACCGATTGGACACATAGTCACCCAATCAGCAGGGGAAAGACAGCCACGCTATGGCAAAGCATCTTTTTATGCGTCATTTCTACGTCATAGGTGAGTATTACTGCGAGCGGTGCTTCGCGGTTCCGCGTGCGTTCTCAAGTAAATTGAACGAACACGACACTAGTTACTTCGGCCTACATGGCCATTTATAAATGTCAAAACTCGCGAATAGACTTCTATGACAGTCCTCTCATCATTTCTCTATAAATATACGCCTCAAAGTTCATAACTAAGAAGCAAATGAGGCGCTCTTGCGCTTAGGAACAGAGAACATCACCTGGATGCCAGTTCTGTTACCTATCTTCTTGAGGTTATGAGAAGAGCGATGCAAGTTGGCTACAACTACTACTTCTTTTTCTTTTTTTCTTTTTTTTTGCATTTTAGGACGTACCGTTGTGTCAATGAAAAAATTGTAGAGCAGCATGAAAAACTCCCGACAGAGCTTTCTGATGCTCCATGCGTGTTGCATAAAACATTTTTCCGAGCGTGAAAGAAGCCCGCGAATACACGCAAAATAGCCGCGCGCCTGGCCGCTCGAGGCATTTTGCGTGTATTCGCAGGCTTCTTTCACGCTCGGAAAATTCTTTTATGTAGCACGTGTTGAGCAACAGAAAGCTGTATCGGGCGTTTTTAGGAGCGAAGCTGATTAAGCCAGCCGTAATTTGTGGTTCGTATCAAGACACTATCAAGAAATGAAGAAAATGAACTTTCTTGCCGAGGCGGGATTCGAACCCGCGTACCCAAGTTCTCAAGGCGTGCGTCATACCCACTAGGCTATACAGCTTTTTTCTTAGTTTTTTAAACTAGGCTAGACAGCCACGCTTGCAGAACGTGCATTTATGCAAACGTGCATATATGATTGCGTTCGAGCGTCGTCGTCTTCGTCCACAGCTGGCGCGTTCGCGTGCTCGTGCTTTGCGAGGTGAAGAAGAAGTTTTGCGCGCAATGCTCGGGAGAGAGATAAAGAAAATGAGAGCGAGACAGAGCGAGAGAGACGCATTCGCGGAGCGGGTCTGCTGGAACGCGTTGTCGCCATTGCAACGCGGTGGAACGCTGTGTCGGCATTGGAACGCGGTGTCGGTGTTGCAAGCTGTGCTATGCAACGCGCAGTGACGGCCGTGAGTCCGAGAGAGAGAGAGAGAGACACGCATTCACGGTGCGGGTCTGATGGAACGTGGTGTCGGCATTTCAGCCAGCCTCGCTGTGTCTTGAGCTTTGGGCAGCTTAGTGCAAGCTTTCGCCTTTTTCATGCTGTTCGACAATTTTCTCATTGACACTTTTCACATTATTATTATACTTGAGAAGTTGAGTTGAGTCTTAACTCATTAAGACTAATTATGTAATTATAGGCGAAATGCAGGAAATAATCTGAGTGTCTCCAAGCTACGGCAAACAACATTACCTTGCTTCTGTCCAGCTACGTGGCATTTGCATATTTTTAAATCTTGGTGCATGATAGTTGGGACCCCCTGGTTTTTGAAAAACAATTATCAGCCCTGTCTTTTAGTACGCGCACCCTTCGGCAATGCTCGCACCATTTGGACAAGGCGTAACGAGATCAAGAGAATGGATATGCGACATTTGCATCTCTTCTGAAGCTTTCGCCAAAGTTTTGTGCTGTTTCGCGCAATCATTGCGGGTAATGAATGCCGAAACAGCGGCTTGTTGTGTCAAACCAGCATCTTTCGGTGCCGTTGTAAACAAGAGACAGTGGCAGCCGGCTGGGGCAAGCAGTTGAGCCGTCACCATGTCATCAAACATGGCGGTGCCCGCGAGAGGGTGGTGGGAAGAGTTTATAGTGCTCTTTGGGAAAGGAAAGTGCGTCGTGGTATAAGACGCAAGTGGCCCTAGCTGTGCATATATACCTCGTGGCGTTAAGTAGACAGCAATTACTAGCGGTATACCTGAATGAAAGCACTCCGTTTTTTTTTTAGTTTTCCCTTGCTCTTCGATCTTCGACTTAGTGGTAATTTTGTTCCGACTTTCTCGTGATAGGCGAAACCTTGGAGTGTTTTTCACGGCATTTTCACCATTTGTGAATATTTGTATCTCATTTGCGGTGAGGATAGAAGAACGCGGCAGTTTTGCCCGAAGGACGAAGCACTGACCGCGATAGCAACGTTTAGTGCTGCGCTTGAATTTGGCAGACGGTGTTTTAACTATACAAGGATGAGACACACAAGGGTGAGCTTAAATGTCTTAAAAGCTAGAACACGCCGTGTAACATGTGGTAATCGCATCTCTCAAGCACCACTGCGCTGCGCTGGAGAGCGGCGACAATGAAATTACAACACTTCCAGAATGTGCGCACTAATACTGTTTCGCACTTTTCGACAGGCTGAGTAGATTTAGGACAGAAAGCATGCGTCATGAAATAATTGTTTATGACTTTTCGTTGCGCGCTGCTATTCTCAAACATTCTGAGGAATATTTCCGCCGAAAAACTAACACCTGGGGCGCTATAACGTAAAGCTATTCCAAACTTTTCTATTCCAATTCTGCAATCAGCCCACCACGATTGGTCAAAACATTTTCGGGCCACCCCCAACTTCGCCTGTCTGTCCCGTGACGTCAGGAAAACCGCGATAGCGCCCCATGTGATATGACGTGTACACATTTATTATGCATGATTGAACCGCACGAAAGAAAAATAATTATTCCTGATTCGACGCCTTTTCACCATTATCCCTCTGCTATTGATCCAATGTTTTCGGGCGGCGCCCACTTTGCCTGCCTGTCACGCGACCTCACAAAACTGCGAAAAATCACCGCGTCAAAGTGACGTGTACGCGAAAAAAAATGCATTATTATGCCAAACAAAACTCAATAGCCAGAGCCTGCCCCGTTCCGAAAGGAATACAAGATCGCTGAGGACCTCGCTACGCGCACCTGCCGGTGAGAATGTATTTATTTTCGCATGATAAACCTTTTTGCGTGGCAGTAAAACGTTATCGAGCCCTTTCGGCATGCATTCGACATCCCTCTGCCAACTCTTCCTTGCTGACGATCCGTTTTAGCGGCATTCTTAGCCTTCCGTTGCACGCCGCCGCGATTTTCGACCAGCCACCGCAAGCTAAGTAAGGCGAAGTAGACCAATCGGAGAAGCCGGCACCACCCTCTTCATGGGGTTATCTATTTTCACCCTCTCCACTAAAACGTGCTCCTCGCCTCTTGTCAGCCAAATAGATAACAAACACCTCTCAGTGCAGGTAATGTTATTGGTTTTGAAATCGAACACAGCTGACCTCCTATAAACGAGGAGAGTGTTTGATTGGGTTGTTCAGACAACACTGCAGGTCACCGTCCGATGCTTGCGTCGTTGGTTACGCAAATTTGACGTCAGGAGATTGGAATAAAAATTGTTCGGAATAGCTTTACGTTGTAGAGCCCCTGGTCTGACTAACTTCAATAGTATTGCATCTGCCTTGAATATGCGACATAGATAAACACATGACATACATATGCTTAACTATATGGGCAACATCACATCGACGGCGATGGCGAGAATTCTGCTGGAGTGTCCATATAATTGAATAAAACATTCGGCAGACACTTAAGTCTGCTTACGTCTGGTAATGCGAAAGTATTGTAGTCGCTTTGGTGAAATGTTTTCGCTTAGGTATTCATCCGTATGTCATCGTGCGCGTTGTAAACTTGCACAGCGTTCTTTTCGAGACATGATGGCGTTGGTACACCTCATTTATTCACTCATGATTTGGCATCGAGAGTGTTGTTGCCATTATTGTTTTCTGTTACATATGTGGCTCCTACACACTACGGGGGATTGGCCAAGAAATACACACGCGGAGCGCAGCGCGGCCATTTCGCATTGAAATATCGTTAGCGCGTGATAGAAGACGATGACGACGGTGACCCACACACCATCAAAAATGTTGCGAGTGGTGGAGTGGTGGTATATTTACATACATATATATGTATATCGCTATACTGACGGTTGTCTGCTCCGGACTTCGATCCTCAAAGAGGCAGGGCGAGTGCTAAAGCATGTTCTGGCGCATTTCCCGCTAAATCGCCATTGAATTTTTGTAGGCAGAAAGAAATTCGTCTTTACAAAGAGGCACTGTCGTAACGAATCAACTGAGCCGTACACCTTCCGTCTAGCGTAGCTGCCAAAGCCTGAGCAAAAGAGACGAAGCCGCGTAGACAAGTTAGCCTACCAGGAAGTGGAGCCGGTATGTGTCGCGAAAGGCAGTCGCTACGGATATATGCACGGTTCCGTGGCGAGTACAGAGGCCACAGAAGCAGAGCTGTCATCGTCAGGCGCCGGTTCCCGCGCGCAGGCCTCGCCGCTCTCTCTACGGATCGCCAAGCAATGCAGCGGCTGGCGGGAGAACTCTCTTGACAGCGCGGTGCGATACAGCCATGGCGAACTAGGCCGTTGGAGAAGCCGTCTAATCTTTTTCCCTGCCCGTCCATTCTTGAGCTCTCGTTGCCCTATTTGCTGGAAGCTGTTCCGCGTGACCACGGAGGCGGGAACGGAAGACCGGAAGAAGCCAGGTCGCCCGGAACAAAGCACACCCGATGACTGTGAACCAACTTTTCTGCTCCGAGCTATGACGCTGCTCCATTTCCTGGTCCCCTGTCGAATAGGCTAACGGCATGTTATCGCTTTATGGTTGATTCGCTGCCACTTTATATTTGGCACTAGAAGTGCGGCGAATGCCTTTAGTGGAGGAAAATTGAATTAAAAATAGGCAGTTGGAACAGTGGTGTTATGTGGAATGGATGTTTGCTGCAGTTGGTTTCTGAGTTCTTCTGTCTGGTAGGTTCGAGAGAGAAGAAAAAGAACATATGAGCAGGGTTAAAAAGCATTTAGTAATCCGAAGCCGACTATATATAAAAGTAGGGTACTATCAATTGTAATCGCATCACTGAACCTTTATTGTTCTTGCCGAATAATTTTTTCCCTATTTAAGATACTGTAATATTCACACTTAATTCCCACGGTCGATATTCTGAACAAGGACCGTATTTATGCGGCGGTTCCTTGCTTATTTCATCCTTTCTGAACTTCGTCATTCGCTGTCAGGACGCAACTATAATGGTATAACCTTGGACGCCAAGCCTGCGTAATTGCAGGTATCAGCCAATCGTTGTGATTTGTGGTAAGAAAAGACTGAATGGGCAATAATTCTAACATGATACGGTCGCAGATTTCCTATCGCTGATATTACTATTCATTAGAGAATTAGGTCCCCTTATCGAAACGCTAGCTCCCGATTGATGTTTCCCTTCTTCGCCCGCTGCCTGTAGCATAACTTTACATATATACGTCGCCAACATGTGCTAAATGGTACACAGCCCGGTACGGGCGCCTCTGTCACAATGGAAAACGACCTAATTGATCACACGATGATACCCTATAACGTCATTGCAATGCACACAGCCAATGTACTGCGATAAGAAAACACCGAAATTTGTAATCGTTTGACACTCATTTAAGAGTACTCGTAAATGCGCCCCTGTTTTCGGGAGGTTGACCAGAACTTTCGTACATTGTCAATCTCAAGTTTTTTTTTTTTATCTATCGTCTCTCGTAGTTACGAAGGCCTTGTCTCACAAGCGAAACACCACAGTACCCTGGTGTAATTTTTGTCTACGTAAAGGCTCAATCAGAAGAGAATGTTTAAAGACACGGCTAGACGCCTGACTCTGAAAGGGCAGAAGGGTGGGCTTGATGGTGAGGAGGAGGAGGAATAAACTTTATTTAGGGAAATGAGCAGACGCTAAAATCGTCCGAGGTGGGCGGCGTCCCTAGTCCAGGATGCCGTGGGCCTGAGCCGATATCTTGGCCCTGCTCACCAGGCGATGCTGGTCTTAAGGGCTCGGGCTTGTCAGCTGGGCCTCCCACTGCTCGACGGTTGGTCCAGTGATGGGTGGTGTCGATGGGTTTTGTTGACATTCCCATATCATATGGTAGAGGGTATTGGGCGCAGAGCAGAAGGCGCATCTGTGAGTATAGCTCGTAGGATACATGGCGTGTAGCAGGGTGCCGTGCGGGAATGTGCCGGTCTGTAGTTTGCGGAAGATCACTGCCTCTTCTCTTGTTAGCTTCGGATGCGGGGGTGGGTAGATCCTCCTGCCCAGTCTGTAATGACTCAGGACATCGGAGTATCTTTTCGGGACGCTATCATGTTGGTCTGCCGGTGCTCGTGAACCCGGTGGGATAGCCCGGAGAATGTGATCTCGGGCAGCAGCGTTAGCCGCTTCATTACCCGCCAGGGACTCGTGTCCCGGGGCCCAGACAATGTAAAGTTCTTGAAAATTGTCTAGTTTTTCGAGGATGCTCAGGGCTTGTTTCGAAATGCGGCCCTTTTGGTAATTTCTGCATGCTGTTTGCGAGTCCGTGATGACTGTGATGTGATCTTCCTCTCGCTTACCCGTAGTGGCTGCCAGGGCTATCGCCGTTTCTTCCGCGCAGTCGATGTCTGAAGTGCTTACCGAGGCTGCTGCTACCTCTTGTCCTTGGCCGTTGATCACGCTGATAGCGTGGGCCGCTCTGTTCTTGTACTTTGCCGCGTCGGTGTATCTGACTTCTTCTTGTTTTGATCCTTCGTAGGCCTTACGTAGAGCTTGCACTCTCGCTCGCCTCCTTTCTCTGTTGTATTCAGGGTGCATGTTTCTCGGGATGCTGGCCACCGTGATCTTCTCCCTCAGGGGCAGAGGAACCCGCTGTTTTCTGGACTCATATTCGACTGAGTAGCCCAGTCTTATTAGGGTGTCCCTGCCCGTGCTGGTGAGCTTGAGTCGCTCTATCTGGCTCGTCTTGTGGGCCTCTGCTAGTTCCTCCCAAGTATTGTGGATGCCCAGGCTGAGTAGCTTCTCCGTCGACGTTGTCGGTGGAAGCCCCAGTGCCAGCTTGTAAGTCTTTCGTATTAGGATGTTCAATTTGTCTCTCTCGCTGTTCTTGAGACCCAGGTACGGGGTGCCGTAAGTGACTCTGCTGATTATCAGGGCTTCTATCAATCTGATTGTGTCCTGCTCTTTCAGGCCGTGCTTTTTGTTAGTCACTCTTCGCACCAAGTGCGCGACTTGGGTAACTGTCGCTTGCAGCTTGATGGTGAAACATTGTTTAAAAAAGGAAAACATCTTTTTTAGTCTACAATTGGTAGGAAGGAAAGAAGGCGGCACAGCAGTGACGAAAGCCACGTGTGCTCAGCTTTCTTCGACGTTTTCGTGATTCTGGGGCACGCTTAGCCCGGTGAACGCGAGTGGGCGGCCCGAAATAAATAGGCCGCTTTATTTCTCATTCATGCGTGGGTACTACCCGTGTAAGGATAAATAAAACGAACGACAAGCGGTAATGTGTTGCTGCTTTTCAATACGAGACAACTTTCTGTCAATGTATTGAAATTATGTATGCTAATCTTCTCGACATAACGAGCTCTGCAACAGTGACGTCTCCTAGAAACTTACCAACGAAGCTTCTTTACTTCTCAGCAACGCCTGTACCAGCTTAGAAAGCTTGTCTCGCTCTACTGTTGCTTGCGCTTGGCCAGAGGTAAATACGTGAGCTGATGTGAGGGTGAGCAGCGAAACTATAAATGACGAGGCTGTGAAGGTAGTCGCTCGCTTGACCACTAAAGCCCGTCAGTCGTCCCAATAACGCTGAATCCGCTACTCATTTCTGCCTTTTGCATTCGCTATAATAACCAACTGGGCGCCCTAAACCAGGGGTACTGCCCCGAGTGTGTGCGACTGCAACTATTTAAGCACCTTCGGAAGTGCGAGCCCACCGAGGTAAGCTTGCCCCACAATCACGAATATACGAGTATAGAAGAAAGCTTAGGACATGTGGCCTTCGCCGCAGCACATCACGAAACGTGCGCCCAACACGCAAAAGTTTATTTATCTGCTTACAACACCTAGGATTGGCCATGCGGATTCAGGCAGAGATATCCTCCCGTAGTTCATACGGGTGATGGCGAGCCAGCTTGCACACGTCGGCGTTCTTTGGCGTAGATGTGCAAGCAACAACGTACAGGAGCTTGAATGGGAGCTCTGCTGGCTCCGGTGTATAGGCGCCGACACAGGCGTACACTACCGCTTCTAACCTCGCTTATTGGCATGAGTAGCTGAACTTTCGAAAGCTTGTTACCCGAGGGATTTGATCGCTGGATTAAAAGGTAGTGCCAAAGAAGCTTAAACAACGGTAGCTGAGAAAAAGTAACGCCATGGCGGGTAATAAATATATACCGTACATAGATGTAAACAAAAAAAAAAGTAACACGCCACTTAGGTGTATGGAGGAAGAAAAAAAATAGACGTAGAGACCAATCAGATACAGTAAATAAGTAAATAAAAATTAAATAAATAAACTAATAAATAAATGAACAAGTATTTTGTGACGTCTCAAGTATGCTGATCAGCAGCGTAAGGATAACATAACGATTACATTAAAATTCCTTTTCTTTTCGCACTTCGTCAATGGTCCGGGAGCAGCCCTCTGCTGACGTCATCAGTCCTATCGACCAGTTGTGATCAGCGGGCGACAAAATAAAAACAGAAATAAAAACAGAATAAAAACAAAATAATCCTCACCGGCTCAGGTTATTTATTTACTGTTGTTACTCAGCTTTCCTGTTTTCGAATTTCTTCATTTATCTCCACCTTTCTTGATTGGCTCAGACGCCGTTGCATCGCCGTTATCGTGAGCATCGGCCACTGACACTATGAGTGATGAAGAACGTATGGAAAATGAAATCGATCGTCACAAAACACAGTTCCTGGCTTATTGATTTAGTACTAACGCTCAATGCCGTTTCCCTGCGAACGTGCGCGGTCCCACACTTAGTTGATTTGTTCGGGCGTGATGCTGCACGCAAGTCTGCAATATACGGGGATTCAGTCGTAGTTTGCATGTAAAGTGTTTTCAGGCGCCTATAAACTGAGTTTTGTCTGTCACGTGAATATAGATTTTTTTTTTCGCTGCCAAAGCACAATTGCATGTTGATTTCGTGTGTATGGTTCGTGAGGCTATAGAAAGTGTACCCAGTTTACATTAAAAGGACTCTGTCGAGCCTGCCTAGGCGGAGCCAACAAACGCGAGAGTTGGGAGCGACAATGCGTGAGAACACAGAACGTTACTCATACCGAGAACATTGAAAACACCATCACAAGCGCAGAGACTTCTCGTATTGCTCGCTGATTGAGTTACGCCTTTCTCATCGCCACTTTGGTGTTTCCGACGTCTTCACTTACTGCTTTCATTGGTTTAAGCAGCCCACACAAAGGAGTGACGTCTGCAGACACTTTGAGTGGCGGATGCAAAGGTGAAATGCAAATAGTGTCAAGTTATTGTAGAAGGAAAGATGCGATCACTCAGTGGCTATCCGAACTATGCACTGCGCTGCACTTGTGTTCTCGTGAAAAATGGCCGGAATGAGTGTTGAAGACGGATTCATGGTGTGATGAGAGGCAGGTTCAGCGACGGTGTATCACTCTACCTGGCACTACATTTGTTCGGGACAGCCATGGACGAGTGATGGAAGCTCACCCCAACAGCGATGACTCTAAGCGGCCCGCGTTATCTTCTGTTTTTTTTTTGTTTCGTATGTGTCCACCATGTATATTAAATAAGTGTTTTGTTTGCATCTTCTCCCCATTTGGCGGGCGCTTCATGCTCCTATCTTGCTGAACATATACGTATACAACATCGGCCTCTGGGTTTGTGCAACTGGGAACGTGGAACAAGGTTTGTGAACTCACTTGGCCGATGGCTCAGAATGAGGATGTGCGCTGTGTGCCTGAATACACCAGCAGAACGAGGGGCAAGAAGCGAAATTGGCATCAAAAGCAGCCAAGTGCGGATAAAGAAGTGAAGTGAACAGAATGGGACCAGAACTGCACCGAGCGACAAGCACTGAGCGTCATAGAAGTGAAGAGGAAGTGAAGCCGCTGAAGTAAATGCCAAAGAAACCAATTCCAACGTGGGGAGTATTTACCGCTATTTATTGAGCGTTTGCGCAATAAGACTTTAATTCTGAGTCAGCGCTCGTAGTGTGCGCTCTTATATACCGTCCTTGTATTTTTCGTAATGTATAGCTGTGAATATCTGTCTCGTTTTCATGTCCTCGTGCCACCCACGTTGTACTTTAAAAGAAAACAGCATGGATAAACAAATACTTAGTTATGGTGCCTTTGAATTTATCTCACAAATGCGCGACACCTGCACCGTTCGATGTGCGTGTTTGCAACGAGGAAACGGACGTGATGAAATAACGCGGCCTACATGCGAGAGTAATGAACTTCCGGACGAAAATTTTGGGATGCAAATTTCATGCAACATTTGTATGATACAATTACCACGCACAATGAACCAAAGCATCACTATATTCATGAAACGACGGGTTCTACGCATGTATATCGTCGTTTAAAGGCAAGTTATTCAAACGCATGCCTGATGCCTATGAGTGGTCTTGGGCGCTTAATTTTGTGCTGTAGCAATGAGGTAACAGCGTCGTCCTGGAGCACACAACAATATTTGAAAATATGCCTCAAAGGCTTAGTGAACCTGATCCCGAAGCCCACTTGTGGAAGAGCATATTGTTTGTACTTGTGTACATAAACTTCGTCATAAAGCGCTATATATTTCCGTTATTATTACGTCTTATATAAAGGGTGTGCATTTTTAAGTTTTACGGAATATTTAGAAGTCGCGTGTGGCAGGTGGCATAATTATTATCGTTGGGCTGGATTATTCGATGAGGCGGACATTAGTAGCACAAGAAATCAAAATACACATTCAACTAATTAACAATAATTCACTACTTAACTTCTTAGTTAATTACTTAACGATACATATTGCAAATTACGAATTGTAGCTGGTGAGCTTGTCAGGCGTATCCACTTGGAATTGAATTTCCAGAATAACACCAGTTTGGAGATATGCGCCATCAAACTCGCCGTAAAATGCGCTGTTGTTCCACTTACTTTTTTTTACCAAAATGCCGTTTTATACAATGAAGCACAAAAGTAACTGGAACGCCCATGTAGTTCGTCCCACAGTTTAGGAAATAATATCTCGAAACTGGTGTCATCCTGGAAATTCATTTCAAGTGGCTGCGTCTTGCAAACTCACCGGCTATAATTCGTAAATTGCAATATCTGTCATAAAGTAATTAACTAAGAAGGTCACTAGTCAATTTTTGTTAATTAGTTGAATATGTGTTTCGATTTCTCGTGCTACTAATGTCCGCCCCTTCGAATAACCCAGCTCAACGATACCAATTTTGCTACCTGCCACAGGCGAGTTTTAAAAATTTCGTAAAGCTAAAAAAATGAGCACCCTGTATATATATATATATATATATATATATATATATATATATATATATATATATATACATTATGGTGAGATGGCCAAGCAGACGAATGTGAATCTGTGTAATTGTTCCTCGCACTGTTTGTATACAACGAAAAAGAATAATCTCACTACGTCAATACTTTGAGATAAGCAATTGCTTTACTAATGAAAATGTTGCTCTCCTTGACGTCCCATATAAAAGCGATAAGAAAAAACAGTATACCCGCCAACGAGCCGAGATTAGAAAGTGGCTCGGCATGGAGAATAGCCGGCTGTCATATGTGCGTTAGAGCGTTTTCATCCAAAGGGAGCGTTGCAAAGAAAATGCGTTGCTATCATAGAAGCTTGCAAAAGCGAAGCGGAGGCCTCTGTAAAACTACTATCCCTTCTCCGAATAGCTCTCTACTAATTTGCTATCGCCATTGATGCTTCGCCTTTCGGGCGAAACTGCGACATTTTTTTCTTTACGCTGTGCAATTACAATGCACCCACAGAAAGACACGGCTGTCTTTCGGTGGGTGCCATTGTAAAACAGACGTGTGTTCTTGCCCGGCAGTTACTTGTCAAGACGATCAGTTTAAATTGGTGCATTGATGTAAACAAATGAATGACGACCTTCCTCTGGGTTTAATCCCACTGGAAGAAAAGCCTGATCTAAGCAAATCATCTATAAACAATTATACTAAGTATGTTAGCTGAAGCTGAAAAATGTGACAGTCGCAACTGCAGTTCATCGCTATGCAACGTGAAACATTGTTATTTGGTAACAGGATGGCACTCACGGACAGCAGTATAATTTCCTGAAGCAAAACGTACAACGCAGGCTGTGCAGATAAACAGTTTACATTACAATTCATTGTTAAATATGAGAATGACGTACCGGTTTAAATTTCTTATGTAAGTACGTTATTAGGTTTGTATATCGCTTGGCATAATTACTCAATGCCTATATAACGTTTTGCATGATGGTTTCGACCGTGTCTCGACCATTAACATCATCGGTAGTTTCACTAGTGAGTTGACCGGTTCGGTTGGAGCAAGCCCAGTGAGCGTCATTGTGAAAGAACCCAGGGAATTCGATAATGGATGTGTGAAGCGATAAGTCATTGCACGTTGTTTCGCCGGTGCTCTACCATGTTTCAAGGTCGCACTGAGAGCTATCTGAGCGGTTAAAATAACAGCTGTGCGCTTAAAATGCAGTACTAAGTCACCGTTTTAGACATATTTTTAGACTACATAGCCTTCGCAATCGGCCCACGAAAACGGTCAAATACATGCAAAATAAAAAGGCAAAAAAATGGTTTAAACTTGATAAGAATGCGTCGCTATAAAATGCGCAGTATGCATGTTCGTACAAGACCTGTTAGGAATGTCCCCTTGTTATAAGAAGGAGAACACCGAGATAAAAGAAAGGAAACTAGGCCCGCATTGAGAAAAATGCTCTTACGCTAGGATTCTTTGTAAGAGCATATTTCATACAATCCTGGGACCTTATGACGTAAAATGATTCCAAACTGTTTTTATTCGAAACTCCTAACGCCAAATTTACGTAACTACCGACGCAAGGATGGGGCGGTGACCCGCAGCGTTGTCTGAACAACCCAATAAAACACTCTCCTCGTTTATAGGAGGTCACCTTTGTTCGCTTTCAAAACCAATAATATTGTCTGCACTCAGCGGTTTTTCTTATCTAATTGGCTGACAAGAGGCGAGAAGCACGCTCTAGTGGAGAGGGTTTTGATGGGGCCGTGCCAGCACAGCGAAAATAGATAACCGCATGAGAACGGTGGTGCCAGCTTCTCCGATTTGTCCGCTTCGCCTTACTTAGCTTGCGGTGGCTGGTCGAAAATCGCGGCGGCGTGCAACGGAAGGATAAGAATGCCGCTAAAACGGATCCTCAGCAAGGAAGAGTTGGCAGAGCGATGTCGTATGCGGTCGTTTGTCGTATGTCGATAACGTTTTACTGCCACGCAAAAAGGTTTATCATGCGCAAATAAATACATGCTCACCGGCAGGTGCAGAGTAGCGAGGGCCTGAGCGATCGGCTGGCAGCCATCTTCTATTCCTTTCGGAACGCGGCAGTATGTGGCTATTCTGAAAAATATTTTAGTTTTGTTCGGCATATTAATGCATTTTTTTCGCGTACACGTCACTTTGACGTGGTGAGTTTTCGCGGTTTTGTGAGGCCGCGTGACAGGCAGGCGAAGTGGGCGCAGCGCGAAAACATTGGACCAATAGCAGATGGCTAATGGTGAAAAGGCGTCGAATCAGGAATGATTATTTTTCTGTTGTGCGGTATAATCATGCCTAATCAGTGTGTACGCGTTATATCAGATGGGGAGCTATCGCGGTTTTCGTGACGTCGCGTGACAGACAGGCGAAGTTGCGAGTGGCCCGAAAATATTTTGACCAATCGTGGAGGCTGACTGCAGAAATTGGAATCAAAACAGCTTGGAATCAGTTTACGTTATACCGCCCCTGATGCTGTATTATAGGAGGCGGCCAGCAAATAAAATGAAGCGCTTAGAAACAAATAGCTTAGTAAATTTGGCCCCTGGAGCATAAGAGGGCTTCGGTGTGAAAGAAAAGGTACTCCAAGCATGTCCTTCTGCTAGTAATAGGGAAAGTGAAATCGATCCGCAATAAATTGAAAATGACCTTGCTTTGTGGAGTGGTTTGAAGCATCAAGGCAGAAAAAATGAAGCAAACAGGGAACCCTGAACGCAGGCGGCTGCGCATGGTGCGGCTGAGTGCGTACGCGGCCCGCGTCTAGCAGGCGTGCGTCTTCGAGGACATCGGCAGCGGCTGCAAAGACATGGCGATGGTGGCTTTATGTTCGCTGTATTCCCGCACGCAATAGTGTTGGAGGTCGCGTAATAGGCGTAGTTTCAAATTTTGGGGACGCCTGGGCAGGACCAAAGCGCTTGCTTGCGCTGCCAGCGCTCTACATCACGTAAGCGTTGTGATAGCAAGTGTCCGCGGTCATCCTGTGAGATCTGTTCACGTTTGTCTCTGTGGGAGTGGCACCATGCTTTATAATTTATTTAGCGAGAGAATGTTTACATTAAATACACGATCTATGAAACTACGAACCTTGCTTCGTGAATTTGCTAAATACTTTGCCGCCTCTCTTCATGCCTTGCCTTCTTGATAAAACAGCTATTTTTTACTGCGTTGAGACGAGTGGACAATCGTCCAGTGGCCTTGATGACACTACGTGTACACAGATTGCGTCCAACTATCACGCACACCTAGCTATAGGCGGCCTAGTGGCGTTGAAGAAAGTTTTCTGCTATTTGAGAACGAGTGGCCTGTGTTACAGAGCGCCTTTGACTGAATGGTATGGCCCGCACTCGCTTGCGCATTTACCACCCTTTTTTTTCTCCAATTTCTCTCATGTTTCGATTACCCTGTTCCTGTTCCCAACGTAGGGTAGCCACTGGGGTGCTTTTATGTTTACTATCTCTGGCTTCTCTCCTTCCCTCTACAGGGTGTTTCATTTTAGCGGCACCAATTTTTTTTAAGTTCCCTGTGGCAGATAGCCCAATTAAAATTATAGATCTAAACTATTCGTTGAGGCGGCCATGACTTCCACGAGAAATCAAAACCCATAATTGAATACTTAACATATGTACGCTCATTAACTTTTTAATCAATTATGTCACGGCACATCTTTGAATCTACGAATTATATATAGCCGTAGAGTTTGCAAGACGTATTGAACGAATTCTCAGGACTGACACAGTTTCGAGATATTAATTTTCAAAGTGTCCGGAGAACTCCATGAGAGTTCCAGTTAACTTTCGGCTTCAATGCATAAAATAGCGTTTTCCTCAAGAAGTTAACTGGAACGCCCATGCATTTCATCGGTAACTTTGAAAATTCATATCTTGTAACTGGTTCAGTCCTGAGAATTCGTACCAAGTGAATACGTCTTGCGAACTCAGTGGCTAAAATTCGTAGATGGAAAGATGTGCCGTGACATAATTGATTAAAAAGGTAATGAGCGTAAATATGTTAATTATTCAATTATGGGTTTTCATTTCTCATGGAAGTAATGGCCGCCTCAATGAATAGTTTACATCAATAATTTTAATTGGGCTATATGCCGCAGGCAATTTAAAAAATTTAGTGCAGCTAAAATGAAACACCCTGTATACTGTACCGTATGTTACTGCAACTCGCGCAGACTTACGTACATTTATTTATTTATTTATTTATCACAAATTTATGCCAAAAACCCGCATTCGCTCCAAGAGCATTACAGCGGGGGGGGGGGGGTGATATACACATATTTATACATTTGTGGATGCAAACATTAAACACAGTGTCACAGAAGCGAAACAAGGCTTTACAAGCAGGTAAACAAAGGCAATAGATCGCTAGTATCTAGGTATGATACCCGTATAAAACAAAACAAGTACAGAAGTACAGTACAGGAAACAAAACAAGTACAATATCAGGTAACAGCAGCGCTATGGAGCTTGAACACACTTATAAAACTGAGAATTAGATGCGATGCTTACAACGTTTTCAGGAAGCCTGTTCCACTCAGATGCCGTTCGTCGAAAAAATGAATACTTCAGCAAATTGCCTCTGGAAGTTGTCTTCCGAACTTTAAAAGCATGGTCGCGGCGATTCGAAATGTAATGTGGTGCGAGCATGTAGTTCGTTTTGTCTATGCCAGAGCGCCCATGGAAAATATTATGAAAGAACTTCAGCCTAAGATACCGTCTACGATCGCTCAAAGTCTGCAGTTGCAATCTGGTCTTCATAGCGGTGACGCTACTTGTGCGGCGATAGTCACCGACTATGTACCTGGCTGCTCGATTTTGTACGCGCTCCAGCAAATATATCATGTTCTGTTGATAAGGATTCCAGAGTACACTCGCGTAGTCGAGAATAGGACGAACGTATGACGTGTACAGGACCTTTTTCACGCCTTCAGGGCACGCATGGAAAGCGCGAGCCAAAAATGCAAGGGTTCTGTGGGCTTTATTTGCAGTTTTTATTATGTGTTCATTCCATGACAGGGTATCCGTAAAGTATACACCAATGTACTTGGCCTCCTTCACATACGGTAAACTGACATTGTTGATAAATAGGAGCTTGGCGAGTCTAGCTTTTTTCTCGAGAAACGAATGTAATTGCATTTCGTTGTGTTTAGAGCCATGCGCCAGGTACTACACCATTCAGAAATTTTATTCAGATCAGATTGAAGAATTTCGATATCGAAATTGCAATAACATGACGTTTTATTGTAAATGGACACTCTGGGATAATGATGCCGCATTAGCGGCCGTTGACCAGTGCATAATGTCACGTTGTTACTGCGAATTTGGTGGATTGTATGCTTCCCCATTACGGACTCTATATCGGCCGCAGTGATACCGTTTGATCGGTAGTAAAGCTCCGGTTCTCGTATAGTGTGCATACGGATAGGGATGAACGGAGGAGAGCGTATCCTCCTCCGTAGTACCTAGGCACCGTCCCCAAAATTTTTCTCGCAACTCACACACACTCACAAGCGTCGGGCATAGGAGGCGCAGCTCTCGAGTATGTCTCGCCCTTGACCAAACGGAAATACGCGCGTGGCTGAGCACACACGCTTTCCGGCCCCGCGCCGTATATTGGAGGTAATTTGCGGCGAGTACAAGACTTGGGCGAGTCGGGATGGCTGGTCGCTTACCGTACGCTGTCTTCCCGCGGGCCTACTCTTTTAGATCAGCCGTGCAATCTCAAGTGTCGAACGCGCGTACGAGCGAAAGGCGGTTCGAAGCGACCGCTCTTTGAGGCCGGCATTCATCATCACGGCAGCGCTGTGACAGCAAGCCTTCGCTGTCCTAGTGAGGTCGGTTGTAGTTTACCTGTGCACGAGTGACACCGCGCTTGTCGATTTGTGTATTAGATATATGCATAATTGCAATTTATACTGAATTATCGAACTACGAATACTACTTCGGGAAGTTGTATAGTACATTGCTACCGCTATCAATGTTTCACCTATCGGGACACACTGCGACTCTCTTTGTGTAATACTTCAAGCTCCCGTTTAGCTTTTGTCTAACGGAAGCCAAGAAAACTGTAGTCAAATACAACGCATAAATTTATGACGGAAAATTCACATTAGTACCAACAGTAGCTGCTTCTCCATACAAGCCGCAGGCGCGCACAACAAGCGAATTTCTAAACTCTGAAATTTTAAGAGCCCGTTTGATGTTGAGAAGACAAAGCAATGCGGGTACAGGTGCCGGCTTTACTTTAGGGGAGAAGTACATTTGCTACAGAGAGAAATATAAGTTTTTTTTTATTTTATTGAGTCATTGCCTGCTGCTTATGTGCTTACCAAAAGCATTTTGTTACATTTTTCAGCTGTTAAGTTGAACCCATCCTGCTACTTTCTGTTGATAGATTTTCCTTGCGTGCCCTGAATGGGTCCGCCATGTTGAATATAGTAACAGCTGCATTGTCGTGTTGCAAGCGTAGAAGCTATGCTTTCTGGGGGTTAATGCCAAAATGCCGTAACATGCGCAGCACTGCCAAGCCTTATGGCGCGCGCAGTACGCATGCTACAGCAAGCAGCTGCTCCTGCAATGTGCAGCTCATGATGCAAAGCGCAAAGACACGCATGTGCGTTCGCTTAGAAGAAAAGAAAAGTTGGCGCACAAAATGGCACCCGCGGGAACGAGGCGCAGGTTTCCTCCATCCCATTTCGCCGTTCTTCATTTGATTTCCTGAAGGACGGCTTCGAGCCTAGTGGGTAAAATATTAAGAAATCCAGGTTGCTCTGGGAGCAACAAAAACCCTTCCACTTATAGACACACCAGTAGCTTTCCAATCGCGGGTAGTGGTCGCACATGCGCACTGTCGTGGAACGCGGCGGTGAGACGGAAGTTCAGCACTGGAGAAGTCCTCAGCAGAGACGAGGCAGGCGAGTACACCGGAAGGCCGAGCATTGCGTGAAGCAAAAATAGTACGGCTGCAGGTATATGGCCCCGCGCAGCAGACCACAAGGGTCGTCTCGCTAGCCACTCTTTTTTCAGGGATAACGTCACCTGAGTAAGGTGGTGCAGGCCGCGAGGAGCAAAACCGGGCGTTGTTGCTTAAGGAGGCCCAAGCAACTAGCCAAAGACAAAACAGCGTGCTCAATGAAGTGCGAACCGCACAACGGCTGCTCTATCCAGGAAAGGTTAGTAGTGCCTTGTTTACGACTGAAGAAATTGGTGCCAGGGGAGGCGAGAGAAAGGGCACCGATGCTTCTTAGCACGCCAGCACCGTGGGCGCGACCGCAGACACTTGCAGACCTCAACTTGTTTGTCTCTGGCGTGTTCGGGACAGAGCACGAACTTTTATATAAAGGATGCATGGAGCCGCATGGGACGTGTCGGCTGCGTATAATTAAGAAGGAGCTGATGAAAAGAAACAAACAAACTAGGAGGGCTGCGCAGAGCGATATTGAGGGGGCAATCTCGATACTTTTTGCTGTGTAAGTTATTTAACTAGCGCTTATAGGGCCGGTCACGCGAATGGACGCTAACTGCTTCGATGCACGCTGGCCTGCCAACAGGAGAGCATAAGCCTGCGCATAAGATTTTACCTTTGTTTATTTCGTAAGCCTGCCTTCGGCCTAGTAAATGCGTGGTTAAAGAGTTTGTGTTTGTGCATCTATACATAACATCTAGTGTCATCTTCCATGCAGAGTTCGCATGGCCGGACATTTCACTCGCCTGCGGTGGCGATTTTAAACTGGTGAATGAACGGGTCACTTCAACCGACATTTGACTGCCGAATGTTCACGGCTGTGGCTTCTTCGTCAGGGGCACTATTTATAGTGCAAACTGCCAAAGACATTTAACTCGCTTAAAAACGTCTTGTGTAATTGTCTATTGTAGGATGTTGCGTAGTTCTTTTTTTAGATGAAACTTCCATGCCTCCACAAGTAAACAATTAGCTGTCGGACTAACTTTTGCACTAGCATATCAAGAGGCTATATTCTAACTTCAAACTTGGCAGTGCAGACATCCACATGTGTGATACCATCACGGGGCCCCGCTTGCGTAGTCCGGTATACTTAGGTCATGTGCTGTTTCTGTTTAGCCCGTCTCAAAGCTATGAAAGAAACCCAAAGGTTGTGCAGACGCTTCTACATAGAGATACACCAATATAGTCATACTTTGTGCTTGTCTTCCATTATCTTCTTCCTCCAAACATTGCTACTGATCTTGGAACGCCTGCGACGCTCAACCTATTACGACGGCAAAGCGCAAATGTCTTACGATAGCTAATATTAGGAATTGCACGTTTATTTCAGCCCTAAATAAAGTTTATTTACTTGCACATTTCGTTCATGAAAGTCCTCTGAGCAAGATGAAAAGTAGAAGACTTTGTCGGAGCAAAAGTATTTACCATTTAGCTTTTTCTAATTACATGAGCTTAAAAAACGCTTCAAAAATTGCTAGGGAATGTTTTCGCGTGTGTTCGCATAAGTACATAGATAAGGGTCCAAATGCGAACAGAACAAAACTAATAAAAGAAAAAAAGAAAAGTGGCGATGTATATGGAAATGGTCTTCTAGTTTCTTGAGTCAAAAATGTTTGTCCCACAAAAAAAAAAAAAAAATAAAACGGGCGGAAAGAACTCCCGTCTGTCAGATTTCTAGTGGAGCATCTTTCGATAGTTGTTATTTCAGCTACAAAACAATGAGCTCCCAAGTGGCGTAACCTATTTAAGTAGACTCTGCGTTTTCCGATACACTCTTGAACAACTTCGCCTCCACTTTCAAATTAAGTTTGGCAATTCAATATTGACAACACAAAAGAAGATCAAGGTCTAAATCAAAAACAAGCTTCGACAATCTCATGCTTTCTTCGTTCGTAGGACTGTCTATGGTGCGACAAAAGCAATCAAGTGAATCTAGGATAAATCAACTTATCACGCGCGAGCGCATGCGCCTTTCTTGCATTCCCATCTTGCTGAAATTAGGTCGCGAAAACAGTAAGTGTAGTAAATTTGCATAATAAATATTTGTACACGCGCGAAAAAAAAAACTGAATGTTTGATATTACGTAACGAAAGCGTTGCGTTTCCTTGTGTGTCCGTTCCTTCGAAAGACGTTTCTCAAAGCTCCAAACAGTTAGGCCCACTCGAAAGAGAAGCTCTATTTTCTTTAGCTCCTCCTAGCGGTTACAATAGCATGCAGTGAAAGGGGTTTAAAAATACAATCAGAAACTTTTGATGAGTTCACGTTTTCGCCTGCCACCTGCCACTTCTCTCTATTGCCTCTGATGTAATCTCCTCAAAGCAGATTTTTTGTTTTGTTTTTAAATATATTACTTGAAGAGCACGCGTTCTCGTACGAAATCACTAGTACTAGAAATGTGCCGAAACTAGTAGTGCCCTCAACGAAAGAGTTCCATGTTAGATCTTGTTTACGTCCCTGCGGTTGATACTGCTAGAGCAGCTACTACGAGCATGTACAACAGCAAGGAGACAATAAGAAATCGCAGAGCTGTGTACGGAAGAACAGTCCTGTAATGTAAACCTGCTTTGAGTGAGCGCTTAGACTGTCATAACTGAAAAGCTGTATGACAACGCCCGGAAGTCTAACATATGGCAACTACAGCAGCGTGCACTGAGTATAAAATCGAGAAAATGAAAGTCCCAATCGGATACAGCAGCACATGAGCACGGGGATTTTTTATACAAGTTTAATATGTTCCCTGGTTGTTGAAAAAGTTGGTTAACACTGTGCAATAGAGGTTCATGATCGGCAATTTATACCGGCGTGATGTGATAAACGAGGATCGAAGTAGAAAAGAGTAAAATGCATACTGCAGCAACTTGCAACTCTACTCACTTGCAACTTCGAAGTCCTCGCATCTGTACTCTAAGCAATCAGAGCTCATGGCGCTCGTCCACTGGTCCGTGCGATTGCAAAGCAAAGACAACTTTTTTAGCGGTTGGAAAAGCTACTATGATGTTGTAACCACTGTCTTATCACGACTTCCTCCTATAATCTTATTGTTTTAAATGGATGGTTGCATTCGTTATATTTTTCATGTATACGTTGGTTTGCCCTATTAGATCAATTTACTAAAATATTTCTTGTACCCTTGCGCGATCACTTACGTTACATCCATTTTGTACTATATATACCTTTCCATACCTCAGTGGTGTCTCATACATCATTCCGACAGTATGGCAAATCAGTTCACATGGGCTTGCTCTCTAGTTTTGTGCTACAATTCAGATGGATGACAAGTTTTCCCTTTCATCATTCCAAGAGGGGCATGCTTCATAAGGTGTCACATGCTTCTTGTCGCAACATTTCTTGCTGTTGTTTACACTGATTCACGGTCAAATCCGGACACGCGAGCTCTCACGGGGCGACAAATAATTCTCCTTGACGTCATGATGGTTGGACGCAATTTTCAAAGTGCGTGATGACTTTTTTAGATATAGCAGTATCATCTGTTTTATTGATTTATCAAAGCCCATCTCTACAAAATAGAAGGCCGCTGCTGTTGAAGGGTACACTGCTCATCCAGGTTGTCTTCAAGGAAGCAGTAACGCGACGATAAATATTGGTAACTTCATTGTAATTTAGTAAAGTTTATCATCGTACCGAATGGTTAGGCGCCTAAATCAAGCAATTGTTATTTTTGCAAGACATACTGATTAGTATAGACCGGAATGTTATGGCACACTGTGCTGAGATGATGGCATGGTAAAAACAATGCCCATTGTGACGAAAGTGGCAATGTGCACCGGTGATCTAGGTTAATCATGCTATATGGAGCACGAACTGATTTTCATTTCGATTCCTGTTTTAGCACCACGGCAGTCATATGTCAAAAAACGGTGTGAGAGTTGTTGAAAACGTGGCAGCCATACCCACGACTTATACAACGCGCATTTTTCATAGTGCATTCGCCGTGTATGACAGACTTAACGACGAGACGTCGAATGTCCGGGTAGGTTAATGTTTCTGCAAGGTAACACAACAGTATATTTAGGAAATATCACCGATACTGTAAAAGTTACTGAAAAATTTGAATGAACTATGTGACCACATATGCCACTATGATTTGAATGAATTTCGAAAGTTAGTGCATTCAAATTTCTGCATAATTCTAGAGAAGTGCCTCACCACTTGTGGTATAAATATAAAGGCGTCTCAATTATGTTGCAGTCTGTCTACTAGGTATATAGATGAGTAGTGGGGTTGCGGAGTGTGTTGCTTACAGAGTTCTCCTGCGGTGTTTATTGCTTACACGGTACATGTACAAGGCAGCTTAGTACATATATGTACTAAGCTGTACATAAGCTATATATGTAACAGTCTTACGCGCAACATGTAGAAGGCAGCTTAGTACATAACTACCGAGTCATTGCGCGTAAAACTGTCATGTTGAAGTAACCCATAGCTTTGATAGACCGCTGGCCAGCTTGCAGCAGAATTTCAGCTAATTATTAGACAGAGTTAGATTAGCGGGCGTGAATAAACGAAGAGAATCCATAAGCACAAAACATGCTGTTTCTATCCCAGATTAGGCGCCTCGTCAGGCCTATGCAGCCATAATCAGCAAATGATCTCCGAAACTGTACGGGATAGGGGCTGACAACTTGCGACTTAGGTGATGTGTGTGGAGAAGAACTCTTCAGACGCATTACAATAAAGTTAGTGTTAACTAATTGATGCAACCTCCCGGCCTAAAAAAATAAAAAAGCTAAAGCATCTAAGCCCATGCATGCAGCCATGCATGCTTTGCCCTTGCGAACGGCGTTTATATGTCAGAATGTCAGAGTTTTTGTATTAGTAGAAAAGTGGGTTTAATGTGTACTCGTTGTATACATTATACCGCGCGAACGTAGATGACGTCACCGTCTCCCGTTCTTATTACTTCAAAACACTAGTGCGTGAAGGAAGCCTTTTGTCGCCTTCTGTAGCGACAAATGCATATAATTTTACTCGTATTTTGGTTCGTCGACATACAGAGAAGTTTTAATATGCATCACAATTATGCGCCAGTGTTTAGGTATGTTTGTGTGTGTTCTACGTGTGTTCTTGAACATGTGCATCTATGTGAATGAAACAGTTTTGTTTCATTGTAATTCATCTTGGAAGTTCTCTTATACTGTCTGCGGTCACGCAAACGTCGACGTATTTATGCTTCGAAGCACCCGCTCACTGGCCAGGAAGTTTAAAGCAAGTTTGGTTAGCCAGCCAGTTCCGTTTGAGGATGAAATATATACTTTTGAATTCCATTAAAAACACCTCAGTTTTGAAAACTTGTCCGAACTGGCCAAGGTAGACGCGAAGTCACCGAGCAGTATCTTTTGTAACAATGAACAAGGGGGGTAGTCACTGAACAAGAAGTTGAAGCTTCAGATGTCAGCAGCTACTCCTCACCACAAAGCAAACAAGCACCAAAACAGAAGCAGTGAAGAGCATCGAAAAACACTAAATATATCCTAAGAGCATAAATACACCCGCAAAGTTTTGAACGGTGTAGAAGGATGGGAGAAACGAGACTACAAGGGATTACACAAGTATGGACTGTTCCTCAAGACAGGTACTGAAAAATTACTGAAAGCACCGCGAGAAAACATCTTGAAGTGCATAAATTTGCACAAGACTAGACCCACGAAACTACACATAGCCACACATATCACCAATGCGCATAACTACATCTCGCTCGTTTTACCTTCTTCCCGTGTGCGACATGCTCGCAATCTGCTTGACGCTGTTCCGTGCTATAGTAATTCCGTGTTTAGGGCCCCCGCATACTCTCTCCTGCACAGTTTCTAAAAGAAAAAAAAAAACGCTCACTGATCGATCAGACTGATTCCGTACAGTAGGCGAAGTGCTCAACGTGTTTTATCCTCTCAGAGCGTATACCATGCACGATGGATCCGCCTTCCCAGGAGAGTTTCAACGAATGATATGGGCGTTATAGACGGAAATTGGGTTTGCTTGTCCGAGTTAGTTACCGTGCTCATGTACAACACTCCGTTGATTTTTAGTGATGCACGTATGACAATTTTCTCTTCCTTACATCCTCTCGCGGTAACACTTCCAGCTTTCATAGTCCAGTGCTGCAGTACATAAACAAGCTCGCATAGAGCGAGTTAGCTCGTGAGAACACGTGGATCCTATCACCGCGTGTTCTCAGGAGCTCTCATCGTAATTTTTTATCAGCTATAAATCACTATGCTAAGGAAGGCACACGCTTGTTTACCTTGAGGCTCACGTTGACGTAGTCTGCTCTTCCCAAACATAAAATATGTTTCATTATAATGACGTTCGTGCAATCGCACACGCGCCGGCCTTGAATACACTCGTGTCATGCGTGAATCTTGAGCGCGCACCAAAAACGTTTTCAATGGCCCGGTGATCAGTACTTGGCGAAGACGGAGTTATCTTGTTACATGTGAAGCCTTGTTTGTGCCATCTCATTTACTAGGGAGAGAACAACTTTCGAGAGCAAGGTAAGCCTCGCGAAGTAAATTGCGCAGGAGTCAGATGTGTTTTCTATGAGCGCACGTGAGAGTACACTTAGTTTCCCGGCATCCGGGTGAGCCTGAAGTGGAATACAGAGAGCCATCTTCAGTAGGATTGGGCGTGGGGTATTAGTGAGCCCGCGTGCGTCAGGACACGTGCCAGCGGCGAAAGTGCGCATGCTCAGTAGCGGTCATTACGCGATACGCACTGCAAGCCGTTAATGGACACGCTATAAGATAATGTAATTAGCACAGCGCACGTAGCAAATGTCTAGGAATCCGCGACACTATGGCATAAATCGGCTGCTACATTTCTTCATTAGAGAAGTGCATTACAGATAAAGGTGTTACATTGGTACATTCTATGCGCCAGGACACCGTTTCGCCGCGGTTATTTGCACTGGTGAAAGGTTTTACGTTTTGGTGACTGTGCAATAGAGAGCACAGCCAATTTTTAAGAACAATCGAAAATGAATCAAAATGCTCGACGACGTAATGAGTAAGCCACGGTCATCCTGAACATATAAATGAGCCAGGTAATATTCTACACGTAATTTCAAGAAGAGGAAGAGAAGTTGTGAATAAACTGAAGAAGGTAGCTAAGCTGAAGGTAATTCATTTTAGACATAGAGAGGAAATGTTGGCTTCTCTGGGCTACTCCAGGTGCTCCATCTCATAGACGCAGTCAAAAAGGACATGCAGATATAGAGTCCCTCGACAATTGTTTACACGTCACACGTACTGAGCACTAAGCTGATAACAAGCAAGTACATAAAACACGTTGTCTATTACTGGCTCCTGAGAAGCCATGTAACATATTACTTGATATGCATAAAGCTGGGTCGCGAAGTGCGCAGAAAACATAGTGTGTGGGATTCTCTCTCTCTCTCTTGGGTCAATTCAAACGCACCACAGGCACACTGCATGTGTTAACAAATTTGATGCCGAAAAGATATTTCGGCACAGTAGAATAAGCCAGCCGTACCTGTTCCGTATTGTTCGACCCAAGGATCACAGCTGATATTCCTGCACATGCTCGGCTTGAACGTGTACCGTTTTCCTTGGCCACACATACACGGGGCTTTGTTCTTCATATACTGAAAAGACAGCGGTCAGACCCTCTTGCGTGCTAGTGGGTAAGAACCCACTTTCAGCTCCATCTGGTTGCTCGACCAAGCTCTTGCTAGTCCTATAACCAAGCATCTATAAGTGATATTAGATCTAACAAGGAGAAGGAGTCCAGCAGGTCACCAAAGAAGGCACTCGACTGCCCTTCTTTATTCATTTATTTATTTATTTATTTATTTATTTATTTATTTATTTATTTATTTATTTATTTATTTATTCATACTGTCAACCCTCTGTTGAGGGTTCTTAGAGGGAGGGTACAAAAAATAAACGAAATACACAAACATACCAGGTAAACAAGTACATCAAGAGCCAGCGTAACCCTTCAAACACTTATCTAAGGATTGTTCGAACTGACAAAGCATCGCTTGATTAAAAGCAAAGCTTGGCAATTAGCGCTTTGTGCAGTTCAATCATGGCTGGAAACAATAGCGAGACACACCAATGCGAGCAAAGTATGACTGTAAAACATAATTGTGATTACCACGAGCGCTTCGTTTCCCTGGCAGTGTTACCTACACATCTTTATCAATTTCCATACTTCATCAATATCTGGGTGGTAACCGAAATAACTTAAGTAGGCACAGGTTCTACTATTATTAGTCGCCTTCGAACTCTCTCTGTCCGAATCAATGTTTACCAGCCTCCTAGTTTGATTCCGCGCAGAACGTGAGGGTAATAAATAGAATCATAAAAGAAATGTTGTACTGGTCTTTCGTGCAGCTGACAGATTTCCCGCGTTGTCCAAGCTTACGTGTCGCCATAACAGCGAAGAATTAGTGGTTACAAAGCTGAAAGGGTTTTGTACTTCATACGTGCTACCTGAACAAGACCTTTGCGAGTGGCAAGAGATGTGTACGTTCTTTTTTCGTCGTAGAACAAGCCACACGCTTATACATGCACTCGATGACACGCAAACTTATTCGTGTGAAGGAAAATAGTGATGCTCAGACGTTAAGGAAGCGTACGAGCATAAGAAAAACAGTGAAAGGACTCTGTGTAGAACCGCTGCTGCATTCCTGTTTGTGTCCCGCATTCAGTGCCCTAACTATGACTAACCTTGCCAGTAAAAAAAAAAACAACAAGAAGATAGAAAAAAACTCCAGCGACGCGGTATCTCTTGGACGTGGGAGGTCGGGCGTCATGCTGGCGCCTGTGTCATCGGGGACCCGTTGTTTCAGAGGCTCGAAGCTTCACGGTGGTAGTTACAGACTAGGTTGCGTCTGCGTACCAGTGTGTGTTTTTCCTGCGCATATTGTTTTGATTATCACACCTCTGGTCTTCGTCACACTTGGATTGTTTTCTTTTCCGGGTCACTGCGGAACCTAGCCACGCATCGCTGGCGAAGATGACAGTCGAAGTGTTTTCTGCCCGTGGGAAAATCGCCAGGTTTGAGCGCGCGTCGTTCGGAACAGCGCAGGCACTGAAAGAGAGCAGATAAGGTCGTGAAAGCGCCCGCTAGCGCACTTTCTTATTTCTCCGTCGTTCGTGTAAGAACTGAAATGTGAGATAGAAGGTGTTTTGCAAAAGTGACAAGAACTAGTAGCTCAAAACGTCTTCGTAACGTTTACCGTGTTTACAAAGTTTTGTACGCTTTCGTCGGTTATACTCCAACTATTACAAAAGCAACAAGAACTAGGAGCTCAAAACCTATTCGTCACGTTTACCGTGTTTAGAAAGTTTTGCACGCTTACGTCGGTTATGCTCCAACTTCGGTATGTCTCTGTCCCGGGGGGGCGGGGGGGGGGGGGGGGGGGGGGGACGGTGGCGACCACAGTGAGAGCCTGCTGCTGTCCCAGTGAATGACTTCAAAATTGGGGCAATCCTTGCAACATGCGAGCAATTTTCCTTTTTCCTTGCTCTCAACGGAGCTGCTTGCGGTAGCCGTTGTAGTTCTTGGGTACTTCTTCTACAAGGCTAGTTCTTGGCAGGCTAGGCTGCCGCACCTTGTTCTGGCACCTTAAGTTGCCGCACCTTGTTACGGCAGGAAACAGTGACAACATGCAGCAATAGAATATATTCGGAATTCGCATATCACTAGAATGCGAGAAAAATACCTGGCACTCATCTCTCACCCCTGCGCTTTTTGCTGCTTGACTTTATGAATCTGCAGTAACTCGGGGAACTCAGACAGATTTTACAGTATTGTAAAGGGAAGATTTCTCGCCTATTTTCGCGGGAGGTGTGTGACCGCCTCGCTGCTTGGGTGCTGTTGGGTAAGTCACTATCTCGGCGGCGAATATATATATATATATATATATATATATATATATATATGTGTGTGTGTGTGTGTGTAACTGGATTTTTCAATGGGCCAAGCGTATTTCGAAAAATCCGAAGCAAAACTTCGCGGTTATCTTAGGTTATTTACCCAACCGTTTCCTTCGGTGGACCGACCTTTAAAAGGTCGGTCCCTTGAAAGAGGTCGGTCCACCGACCGCAACTGTTGGGTGAAAATAAACCCAAGATAACCGCGAAGTTGTGTTTCCGATTTTCCTATATATATATATATATATATATATATATATATATACGGATTCTATGCAAGAACTTGCCCATTGTGGGTTATAGAATCATTTATGCTGACGAAGTAAGCGCTCCTCTGCTCTGCGTAACAAAAAACTTGATACATAAAGCCTGAACATATAATGTCGGCACGCAGGCATCTGTACAGCACACAGATCTGTTATCAATATGCTGCATTATATTTAACGAGCTCTGCTTTACTTTACTTTCTGTGATTTCGCCATCTGATATGAGCCGCTGGGGTCGCGCCCTTTCTTGGCCAGTCCTCCAGATTTATATGTCAAACTGTGACACAAGATGTACAGAATCCATAAATGTTGCTTGATACGTGCGTTATTTTTCTGCGCATGCCACGGTCATCACCTTTCTTGCTTGAACAAGCATCATACATTGGCTTCCTACATATGACATTGCTGCGTATACACGTCTCACACTCCCACCCAAGTTGAAATATTCATTTCGGCAAAGCTTGTGAGCGATGCAGTGCATAGACATAACAATTACCTGAAAATAAAGGCTTTACATTTGTGGTGGATAAAAAAAATCATAATTTCATGAGGTTTCTCATTGCATAGGAAGAAAGTAAGCAAAATTGTGTGCATCACTGTTATTAGTTGCAAAGCGCTTAATTAACCCCTTGACTGAAATTTCGCTTCACATAAATTCCAAGATGTGGGTTGGATCTGGAAACTTTTCGCTCCTAAGGGCCGTTTGCCATTAAGTTCATTTATTTACCATGTATGTGGTAAATAATGAACTTGAACTTGAACTTGAACCGGCCATCTTCCCTAAGAGTATGCCCAGCTTCACTATTGGCTATCGTTGCCTCTTGTGAACGGTTCTAGCAGAAAAATTATTTTGTGAATGCGTGCGCTGTTCTTTAAACGTTTTGTCAACACACCGTTGGCCGAATACTCTGGTGCCAAATAATCGGAGATTCTCATTCATAAATAATCTTTACAATGCCTGGTAGCCTTTAGCTATTTAATTACGATTGCATGGAATCTGTTCCCACAAGCAAATTTAGCATAAGAACGTTCTTGCGAATACGGGCCCTGGTATTGGGCTTATGTTGACTGGCTTTTTTTTTCACAGGAGGCGCGGGGCGACGAATCCGGCGGCGCTCTGTCCCCTTCTGGGGCTTCGAAGGGCACCGGCAGACTGGACAAGCTGAGCGGTGTCGAGTACCCCCGTGGTCCGGGCGGCCACCGTCACTTGGACAGGCTTAGCGGCGGGGAACTGCTGCGATCGCTGGTGCTGCCGTACGTTCTGCGCGGACTCTCCTCATCTCCCGACTACGTGTCCCGTCGAAGCATGGACAAGGCTGGCAGCGGCGAGCACATCCGCACGGCGGGGGCTTTTCTGCCCGGCTCTTTGCCGGCCAAAAGGCAAGCACCGTGCGTACACACTGCTATCCTGACTCTTCTATTTCATAAACTTCCCCTGGCACACTTCAACAAAATGCAGACGGTTTCAGTCCTATGAGGAACGCATTGTGCATAGTTGTGCCTCTTTTCGCTATTGTGCAAACATGTTCCGAGATAACACGAATATGGTATTGAAGGGCCGCGTTCACGTTACTCTGCGAGGAATATCACTGTTCCCATCACACCCGTCACACGCGTGGCGCTACCAGCGTCACACTCGTTGCATCGGCAATCCACAATTAAATAGTCGACAGCAGCGAGAAACGCATGAAAGCAGCCGCGTGAAACGCATGGCGCCCAAAACCGCCTGTGAAATGATGCAGCGCCGTAAGAATAGAAGGAAGGCAGAAGAAAAGGCGGGGTCGTGTCTCCTCGTCTCCGATATGGGACCAGGAAGAATATCACTCACTACAGAGCCTCTGCTGAAGAGAGAGCAACGGGCTTCCTATACCACGATCTCAGAAAATTTAAGCTGCGTTTACCTCGGCTGCCGCAAAACCCTATTTTCGTTAATTCTTGTGGGATAACACTACCTTAGTAGCGCATTACAACTTCTAATGCTTAAGAAGTATTTGCTGCAGAGTCAGTTGTAAACCCGTTGGATGCAGAGAGGCTACAAACCTGGGCGACTATTTCCAAAAACACTTACTTGAAATTGTTCGCAAATGAAATATTCAGCCGATCCTGATGCTGAACATGTAATTAGCGATGACGACCTCACAATGTCAAAGAACACATAGGAACGAAACCCTTCGTGAATTCAACGCCGGATTTTTCTTAGTACAAAATAGCCTCTGAGATTGAGAGAACTTTGCTTTTGTCCAGGGTTTCTTTAGATAGTCTGAAATCAAGTGTTTGCCGAGTTTGTACCCAAATCTAAGTACATTAGCGTTTATGCGTTACACCTCTACCGAACTGCAATATGTGCATTGTTCATACTAAAGATTTCACATAGTTCATAACGAGTATGAGGAAGCACAGAGACTGTGTGTGCTATGATCGCATCTTTTCTTATGGCCTTGATTTGTTCTTTTTTTTTATTTATTTTCGCTGAAAAGAGACTTTTTCAACTACACTTCTGCTACCTGAAATTCATAAATTTGCATAACTTTTATATCATGAATTAAGCGTAAGGGTCAGCCCTCACTAAGCCTTTCTCAATTAAGTTTCGCGTTCGGTTGGCCATCGCTGTGGTGATTGTCTGCTTATCACGCCAACCGCTATCACGAGTGGCCGGCGTCCCAAGACGCTCGCACGTACCAGACGTTTCGTGAACTAGTATAGTCCAGCATTCAGTGTGGTATTTAGGCATGTTTTACTTGAAAAGTAATCACTTCCAACCGTTGAAACTTCTTCTTGAAAGTTTGTCAGCGACTAGAGCAAGGGAATTAGTTTGTTTGGTGTGAGCATCTCTGCAAGTATCCCTGGACGTTGGCTGCCGTTAAGTGTGTGCTTTATCATTCGTGCGTCATAATTTTTCAAGGATCTCTCACGCCAGTGCTGCCAACCTCCGAAGCCTGCTTCCCCCTAACTAAGATAAACAATTTCATAGATTTCCCTTAGCATTTAAAAAATTTGCTTCAGTTTGTCAGTATAATTTCTGTAATAACAAAACATCATTTGCGTTAGTCAAATAGACAGGAATTTTGTTGTTTAATTTTATTTCTAAGCTCGTTTTAAGATAATAATATAATCACGTCATTTGACTCAAGTGCATATGTGGTCGCAGTGCAAGTTGTTATGCTAACACAGACCCCGCTTTGAAGGCATGTGCACAAGAACGTGATCACGTATGTAGTTTGTTGTTGCCCAAAGTTGTATTTCACCTCACCAATGCCAAGATTACACCGACCGTATTCGAATAGTGAGGACAATGGGTGCCGAACCTCCCTTACAAAATGTAACGATGCCGAAAGAGTGCGCCCCTTCGCGATATTTATGCAAAGATGTGAATATTGTTTTATTTTTTGCATGCCATGCGCTGATGTAGCACCACCACATTTAGGCACTTACACGTCATTTGCAGCGAGGCACGAATATAGGCGGCTCATTTTTATATCTCCTCCAAAGCAAATCTCGCGCAAGTAAATGACCACTAAGATTCTGTCCACGGTTGCATTCCCAGCAAACTTTAGTGTACGTGGGCGTAGTCGGCTGTTTATGCCATTACTGCATTACGCAAATGGATCGGCTTACTTCCAGATTTACCCGTGTTGCTTTCTCTGGTGTGGCAGCTAACACAAGTTTGTTTTGCCGGGCACGGATAAATATTTCATTCAGAATGCACAGGCACCCGCAGGTCAGCTGAACGTCCAAACGGCACAATCGCAGCAGTAGTACTTTATTAAAGGGCCCAAGGCACCCACAAATTGTCGTTTGCTTGGTGAAATGCGTTCACTGGACGGCTGTAGAATCAAAAGTCATAGTTCGCATGGTAATGCGAATGTAATTTACGAGTAACTAAAATCAAAGCACGCCGTCACTTCACCAGTTTCACCTTTTTAATGTCTTAGTGCGAAATTTCTCTTGATTTGGACAACTTTTCCTGTGTTCCTACGCAATGCCTAAAGTTTCTAGATGTAGGGATAACTTCCTATAGTTAGCAGCACTGCATCACGTGTTTATGTACCTGCTTGGTGTTTCAGTAGAACCGTTGTTATAGTAGGTTTCTTAGTAATTATTGCTTTGAAAATTAGCAACAACGAATTGTCACCTGGCTTCGATAACTCGATGCGGTAATTCTTCTTCTGTATAAGCTTGTCTGATCTTTGTAAAGGGAGCTTTATTAAAACTAGAAATAATAGGAAAGTTCAGGTAAACTAGATCATGACATTGCAGCGCAAGCCTTTTAGTCTTCCAAAAGATATGTTTGCACAGAAGCTGTGGAGCAGTCCCTTTCGGAACGCAAATATCAGGAACAGCTCAAGCCAGTCATGAAGTTTATAATTAAACAGCAATAATTAAGCGGATCGATAACGATGACTGCAATCATAGGTGATTCGTCCTTCCATATACGTCGTGCCTTTTATTTTTCAGTACTTTCATTCTTTTCAATGTGATCATAGACGCGACAACACGATTATGACATATCCATATAACATTACGCACTCATAAAGAGTCCAGTTTCAAGGTGGCTGGAAGTTCTTTACGCGTTGGGAAGAGGGGATGGCCGAACAGGACAAGGAGCAGTGTTATGAGACTAACTGAGATCACTCGCCTAGTATATGGAGTGTTTCGCACCAGGGGGGGGGGGGGGGGGGGGGGGGGGGGGGGGGGGGGGGGGAGCCGTTTTGTGAAGCTACTGCGCAAGTGGAAGTGCTTGTAACTAATATATTTATTTATAAGCATATTAAATTACCTATTCTATGTGCATGGTATAAATGCCTAAAGAATTTATTGCTTCAACCTCTGATAAATCACGTGTAACATTTTATATCAGAAATGCTTCAGGAATGAACAAGGGGAAAGTAAAGCAAACCATATGGTGGCAGGTGGCGAATGAATAGATGATGTGGCATATAGGAGGAATATGGTGTTCATACAGATATTCCCGGACTGGTACAGCACTCCGGGGACTCCTGTTACCATACTACAAGGATCACTGTATAGACAAGACGATTTATCATCACGTCGGAGCGGAATTGTAAATGTTTCATAATTGTAAATATTCTTTTCGCACGTCAGTGTAACAGGTTCACTTTATTGTTGGTCCTTCAGATATTCATAGTGCACCAGGCCTCTAGCAGAAAAAAATACCATCGACATTGTCTCTGTTCTTGATGCTTGTCGCCTGACTATGTTGTAAAGGTAGTGAAACCGTGACAGCGTCATTCGTTGCTTTGCCACTTTTTTGAAGGTCATACTGGAAGCAACAGCTTTCAAATAAGGTCATGATACTTTGCGCAAATTTGGGATCGCTTCTGACCATCTCCAAAAAGTTCAGCAGCAATGGTTCGTCTCGCATGTTTCCATTCGCTTGTCATGTGTGTGAGCGGCAATTTTCGCATTACGTTTGCGTTTCAATGAATTTTTGCGTATAATTACGCGGCTCACATCTCTGTTCACTTACATACTTTCACATAATATGCGCAATTTTCATGCGGCAGCTGTCTTACAAATCCCGCATTTGCAGAGGCATATGACGTTAACGGGTGGCCACCTTCGGGATCGCCTTGCATTGCATTTTACCCTCCCTAATGCTTTGCTCACACTTAAAACACGGCGTCTCGATATTGCTTCGTTACCGTATACTTGCTGAATGATCTTCCATACCTCATTAGGGTTCTTTTTCTCGCCCAATGGCAAACTTTATGTTAAATCTCCTCACAGACTTTGTGTTCACATGTCACTCGTGTAACGTCCAACTAAATGCGCGAGGAAAACCGAACAGTGGGTTGGTAAATACAACTGCATGGCCTTGCGAGATCCCATTGAAATCCTTCCGAGGTTATGCCTACCCTGGACACACGGAGTACGAGCCAATAACACCTATTTCATAAGTTTGATCATCATTGAAAAAGAAATAAATATCAGGATTTGAACTTTTTTGACAGAAGGTATATAAGTTCAAGTATTGAGTTGTGCAATTGCTCACAAGATTTTAGGGGGCTCGCGACCCCATGACGGTGCTCCAGGAAGGGCCAACGCAGCTGGCGCGGCCGCGCTCGCACATCGAAGCAAGCGTGCAATGACGCGTAAGGGTGTGGTTTCGTGTCACCTGCTACTTTATTCACCTGCCAAGCCTTAGCGCGGTGAAGCGAATTTTCCTTTCAGTAACAGGTCGCCGTTGCGGCGAGCCAACCTTGAGTTTGTGTGCCACATACGAAAAGACGGCAGTTTTACCACCTGAAGCACAGTGCATTGCATAATGCAGTAAGCATTTCCTCCATCATAGAGTTCAAACATTCTGCGTGCTCAAAGACGAAGCGACGCCTGTAGGTGTCACTGCGCCTGCGCAGACTTTTCTTCGATCCGCTGCCGCGGTAACTGCACTGGCGCTCCGCCGAGCGTAGCAGCGCGTTCATGTGCCTCGCAATATATGTAGTGCGGTTGATTGCACGTCAATTGATGGCGCAGCGCGCTCATTTTCTCAATGAACTCATTTTTCGCAGGTTCGACTCGCTAAGTGGCCTGACATTCGGCGGTGACCAGGCAGGCGTGCAGAAGCGCGGCTACGGCCACGGCGAGTTCGACGAGATCGACAACGCCGGATGGCCGGGATTCTACAAGCGAAACTTCGACGAGATCGACAGGAGCGACTTTGGAGGCTTCTACAAGCGCAACTTCGACGAAATCGACAGGACCGGTTTCGAAGGCTTCTACAAACGCTCGGCTGCTCGGGAATAATCAGCGCCACACCTGTCCCGCTCTATACCGACCCTGCCTTTCTAATACAAGAGCCGCGCGACAACCCCTCTTGAAGCCCGTGCTTACCTGCTCCTTCGCATTACATGAAGTTAGGATTTTCCAGAAATTGCAACCTTCCTAAGTCTGGTCAAATGCTTGGTGCAAGTCGGGAAGCACTGATTCATTGCAATGGTACCTTTGAGTTATGAGTGGCACTTCGCTTTCTCATTATGTCGTCTTGATCCATCCTATCCGTGGCCCACAAGCTCCCAGTGCCGATAACTTAGCACTGGTGATCTTGGTGGAAGAACTGACGGCAGCTGTTCATCTGCCTGAGCTCTAGTGTGCTCACCTCGTCGCCCATGTCGACGAAGTGGATGAGTGAAAGTGTCCCACGGTGGCTGGGACACATCGACAGCTCTTCGTCGTGTGGACTCGGCTTGTATGTCTGCAAGCGTCTCCTATCAGTCAGGAAGGATAAATGTGAAGTGCGTGAACTGACGGGTAGCGTGAAATGAGCAGAGACACTTATATCTGGTAGGGGGGGGGGGGGAATAAATTCGGGCGTTACCCCCAATGGATAACAGGCATTACCTTTTGTCCCCAGGGAAGAATCATGCATGAAACTTTTCAATTCTGCTTTATTCGGCGTTCTCTCCTTTGTCATTATGTAAATAAAGCTTGTTGAGATTTGATCACCTTGTACTGTCAATAATGGCTGGCTGTGGGGAAACTGGGGTAGAAATTTTTCTAACAAATATTAATGTGCAGAAACCATCGACGATGGTCGCCAATGCAAGTGACCAGCCCGAACGAATGAGCGAGCGAGCGAGCGAGCGAAGGAACGAACGAACGAACGAACGAACGAACGAACGAACGAACGAACGAACGAACGAACGAACGAACGAACGAACGAACGAACGAACGAGCGAGCGAGCGAGCGAGCGAGCGAACGAACGGACGGACGGACGTTTGCCCTGCCGAACGCTCCGCGAAGCTCGTGCTCGACAGTCCAGCCCCTGCCCCTGCCTCCCACCCCTTCCCGCAACTACGATTTAGTGCATATACTGACCTGCCCAGTTGGCGGTGCTCTACGGAGCCGCCTGCCCCGGTTCTCGTTCCAGAAAACACCGCTAAGAGGGCGCTCGAGTTACCTCTCCCGAGTGTCAACGGGTACATGGTTGCAGCACAGCCACACGCTCTGAACGAGTGCCTGATTTGCGCGTCATGGCCTAAATTTTGGCGTAGCTTTATTTTATGTAATGTTTGTGATAATGAGAATGTTTAGCTGCACTTCAGCGAACATATTAAAGTTTTGATTGAGAAAAAAAGCACTGCCCCAAAACTTGTGCTCTATTTGGTTTCTCAGCAATTATTTACTTTTGCGCTCGTTTATTTTATTTTTTTGTTGGCCATGCAAGTGAAAAATGGCCTCATCTGTTGAGCACGAGCATGGCGTACCTTTTTATGCGCTCTCCCGCAGAAACTTTGCATTTCAACAGTCTATTTCGATCGGTCGCTTGAGAGCAGTTGTATCTTCTTTTTTTTAATTTTCGATTTTTTAAATTGGCAATAGCGCAACAGCTTCGGCGTCTACCTCAAGCATGTATACAGAGAACTCCTGTCTCGATTACGGCAGCCCACCTTTCTCAAGTTTAGCGTCACCGCACTCCCCGAACCAGTATAGATCGTGGGCCATACAGTTAACCACGAACCACTGCGCTGTATATTTGGCGGCTCTTACTAGGAATCCAGCGTCCAATTTTTTTCTTTCAGGCTATTAGGATTGTTCAGGACCCTTTAACGATTCTGTTGGGTCCTGGACAATGTATAAAGTGGATTAAACTGTCAAAGAAGTCTACAATAAACTTGAAACTTCAAAGGCCCAGTGTGCTAAACTGGGCACCGTAAAATTCTCGAAACTCTCATTGCAGATAGTGGTTGATCTGTTTGTACCGATTGACGAACCGTCGTTCTGCGACAGGTTTTGTGGCATGGCAAATGTATATCACAGGGGACCACTTATTTATTGCACAACAATTTGACTGCACAACGTATTTGTACATTGTTCCACTTTATTTGTGCTGATCACAAGCGGCGCGCTTCTGGTACGGTACGCGTCGTACGTGTACTAAAGTAGAATGAATCAAAGTATTGAAAGCACTGCATCACGCATTCAGCTTTTAAATTGAAGTTCGGCGCTAATACATTCTGAAGTGCCCGTTGAAAAGCTGCATACTTCCTGTCTATAGTTATAAGGTACCGAACTTGATTGTCGGAAGGCGGGTCTTTGAAAGAAACGAATAAATAATAAGAAAACATGTGGGATAATTTATCTCCTGTAATAAAGTTTTATTATGTTCTGCTGCACAAGTTATCTGCCGTTCTCGGCAGAAGTAGCCCCATGGTAAAAGAACACAGTAAGAGAACCTAGTACCGAAACAGCTCCCTGCTTGACTTTATTGAACAAAAACAATTATACGTTGGCGTATCGAATGCTCTAAAGGTTTTATACAGCAAAAAACTTTCGAAATAATATATATAGAAGATCTGCAATATAGGCATGACTGCAGCTGCCCTGTGAAAGAAACCAGCGAGCTCGGTAAGTCGTTAGAATAAAATCGCAGGTAGCACGTAGCGCGATAGCTACGCCGGACGAAAGAATCGGACAACGCGGCCGCTCTACTCCAGACTAAACATTTTTTCCACTGACAATACACATAAACAAAGAACATGTGACAACTGAAGGACATACAAATTTCACCACGAAATCAAGAAACTCATATAGAGCACTTTATCCCGTAATGATTGGCTACTGGCAAACACACGAGGCAGAATCGCTAATAATGTGGAAGGTTTCGACAAGTTTCCTAGTTATTTGATTCGCATTTTTAAACACAGACTAGGTTTCAAAAAAATGAGACGTCAGGTTGTGAGCACAAAACCCATGTTGATCTGATCGTTCAGCGTTCTGTTCCTTTAGACGGTCTCTTGTCTACGAAATGCTTAGATTGTTCTTCGGAATCAAAGATTCGCAGTAAACTAGTTCGTCCTATTCGATAATCGAAACAGAGAAGACAACATTATCGCTGAACTCAATCTACAAAACGAACTAATAGTGATGTGTGTGGATAAAACACGCAGAGTTGTAGTCCACTCCGTAAGGCGCTGGAAGCCGGAGGAGTGAGAACAATTCGGATTTGAGGAAATCGTCTTGTGCTAGACGCAGACGCATTTTCAACAAATCTGTCATCAAATTCATTGTAGCATAGAAACGAAACACGTGAACACACGCACATGCACGAACAAACAAAAGCTTACGCGCCCGTACACAACACACGAAGATGTTATTGCCATAGTAAATATATGGACGTACGAGGCACGCAGGCGTCGCCGGCGATGCCTTGTTGTCACGGTATGTGGCTGGTTACAAGGCGGTACAAGCGGTGTACACCGTGGTTTAAATGCAAGTGCACTGAGCAAAACAGACAGTGCACTTGCAGCTACAAACGCTGACGATTTTCCTTCCGTCTCAGTTTTTGCACCTTGGCGGTGCGTCTCACTCCGCCACCCTTCTGAGACACCCAATAGGGCACAGGGAGCTGCTTCTGCGACGTATCAGCAATTCGTGCCGTGTATAGCGCCAGCATGTCGAACACGGAAGGGAGCGTACATGCAAACAGAACTTCCATGTTTATAGTCTCCCTAGCACCCGCAGATTCTTGGAACACCGTCTGAGGAGTACATCGCCGCACAAAAACTTGCTATAACTTTCATTGCTTCGACTATCAGACGGAACTGTTGATTCTTTACGAAAGCAAATCTAGGAGGACGTATGCATATTCAAATTTTATCATTGATGTCTGTTGAAACGCATCAATCTCAGCTGGATTTCGTCGTCGCGACGGCGTCGTGCTTGCGGCAGGTCACCGAGGAAAGTGTTCAACAATAAATTTAGCGATGCCTCTGGTTGTATAACATAACGTGTCATCATTGGCGCGAGTAAAACTCACGTCTTCATCTTATGTCATCTCAAGGTAAACAGCGGTGCAGGTTTTAAAAGACCGCTGAATTTTTTTGTGTCGAAATTGACTTTTGATGTTTGGTCACACATAGGACTAATGTCGATTGGTCGGGCTGATTTTCCGGTAAATGAATGGTAGATGTTTTCACTGCGGGAAATATTGATTTTCTACTTACCAAATGTCTCAATGATATAATTTATGCAGGTGTTTCTTAGTATGAGGAGGAGGTGTTGCCGCTTCTTATTGGTTATAAACGATTTGTTTAATTTCACGTCTAAGCTACGATGCAAAGAATGGCCGAGGCAATCTGGGCCCGTATAGTGTAAAACTATTCTAATTTGTTTTTGTTCCAAATCGGTTATTAGCCCTCCGTGATAGATCAAAATGGCCCAAGTAGGCTGGAACGAACCATTCTGACCTATCACGGAGAGCTAATGGTCGATTTGAAATAGGAACAGATTGGAATTGTTTTACGTTATACTGGTGTATATCTCGCTAACTGAACTAACAAGCGTACGTAACATCGCATTTTTTGTGTTGTTTTGTAGCTTTTTACAGTAAAGCTTCTTTTAGAATTGATCAGCAGCATTAAAGTGGCAGTTCGCCGAACCGTGGTACTTCGAAAGCTACCTCTCCAGCATGATTTACGGCGCTTAGTAGAAGAAATCTTAATGTTTGAGGTACTTTAAAGGCAAGCGTTATGAATTAGAAGCTGTGTCAGTAGTGCAAATATTTTCTGTTTCCCTCTTTTTCTATCAGCTATGAATTGGCAAAAAAAGTATTAAATGAACTTCAGCAACACAGTTAACACTCAGAAAGTCACTTAGGTCTTGGTTGAACTTAAGCGCTGGCTGACTGCATCCACCTAGGGCTGATCAAGAAACCTCCCTCCGGCACAGCGGGCTGCAGTCTGGCTATGCAAATTTTTTTCTTTGTTGCAGCACCAAAAGATATAGAAGTAGACGAGACACACGAGACGATTACTCTGTCTGTCCAGGCTCGTCTCTCTGTGTGTCTTCCTGCAGTTCAATGAAGTATATGGTACCATACCAGCTCACCTAGCTCACAATCCTAATTGTCGTTAGCTCAGGATGGCTGTGCGTCAATATTGAACCCTTGTCGGTCTCGCCGGTTGTATACCGTGTCCAATTACAGCTCGACACTTATCCGTAGACTGCTCGCCAATCAACTATATCTCCAAGTGATAATACGCATAACAATAATGCGCAACCATAGTCACTGGCATGCTTCTTGGTACAAGCTGTGGTTTTTATTTTTTCTTTTTATAATATCTGTGAAATTCGTGAAAAATATAATAATATCACTAGTAGAGCCAAAGAATAAAAATGAATGCTCGTGCTTTCTTGGTGTTCTCGCCACTCACTAAATTTCTCATCATTCCTTTCAGCGCTTCTTTACGACAGATGTAGAAATCTCTAGTATTGATCGACTCTTCTAGCTTTCGGTGAGAGGAGACTTCACCGCTATAGAATGCGTATAATTTTTTACGTGTAATTGGGGAAGTAATGACGTCGTGGCAACGCTAAGTGTTTACAATTTGCACGGCTAGTTGTGCTTACGCCATGCACGCCTTCACTCTCGTAAATCCACCAATCTAATATCTACCAAAAAGCGCCCTAATATGCGTCAGAAAGAGTTCCCGTGCACTCCAGCAGTCAGGTAACAGAAAGGAGATGGCTGCGCATTCTCAGAGCTTTTCTGGTCTGAGCCGTTCTTTACATTCTAACGTACGAATTTTTTATATATCTCTTACGTGTGAGAATTTTTGAAGCAGTGGTAGAAGTTCTCGAGTCTGTCCGTCTACACGACTGTTTACACAGCTGTGACTGCGCACATTATTTCCAGGCGCAACATTTGTTTTCGGTCATCTAGAGAAGTGCTGTATAAAATCAGAATCATTTTGCCGATGGATACGAAGATGCAGCAAGTCACGACAGGCAACTTTGGCAGCGTTGCTCAAGGCGATATTGTCTAATGAGTCTGCGCTCGTTGATTCGGTGGCGTTTGTTTGTCCCTTCCTTCGTCTATGTTATGCACAAACAAGCAGGTACTGAAAAGCTTCTTCCCACCGCTTGTGCGGGTATTATATACCTGCAAAACAGATCATGTTTACTCCCAAACTTTTCAAAGCTACAAATTATACAAGCTCAAGAACCTATACGTGACCAAAAATACGGCTTTCTGCACGTTGGAAAACACGTTCTGACAGTGTATGCATCTTATGCGTCATAGTTCAATGCTCAACTGCCTTTTTTCGACTTGAAAGAGACACACGAGCTGAGACGCGAATTCTTTGTTCCAGTCACGACGCACCTTTTAAAGATAGCAAGGGGGAGATTTAGGTCTTGCGAGCATTTCTTCTTGCGGCCATACAAGTCACGTTCAGCGGCGGCTTTTGTTTTCCAAGCAAGAAATGCACCGTTCTCTCGAGCGGAAGGAAAACAATCCGACAACGCCGATCAACTATAGACCTAGGCGGATGTTGGTCACAAGGAGACGGGCCGTTAAACCAATCCTGCTCGAGTCCTCTGCGGAAAGCGTCTCACGCAACCAGGTTTGCGCCATTTTTAAAGGCAACAGTTCACAGAAGTTGCGTTTTGCGTAATTTGGGTAGCGGTGTACGTAAGCAGCGAAGCGTTGTGAGGCTTCGTGAATTGCGAGTATTCTGTCCTTACTGCTCAAAGAGTCTTTTGTTTGGAATTGAACAAAATAGCAAAGGCCTCTCCACAGCGGTTACGGAATAAGAGTTCATGCTATATTTGTCAGTGAAAACTTACAGCCCTGCGCTCCGTGCAGCCAAGTGCGGCTTTGCTGCGCGTGCTCCGGCAGCGTGGTATATAGGCAGGAAAAATATTGGGGTATCGGCTTTTTTGTAGGAGCGTCAATTGCAAAAGAGAAGTGGGACAAGAATTATGGAAGTTTTGGCTGCATGTTGTTCTTGGCTAGAACGCCCGCCTCGGCTGCGGGAGGCTGTGGGTTCGATTCTCACCGCCACCGGGCACCCACTGGTTCAAAAGGGTACAAGCGTACCCCGGCCTGGCGTTCGGCTTCCTTCAGGGGTGATACGCTTGGGAAAGGAGCCTGCGCCCTGAATTCCCGTCGAAACCAACGTGAGCATGTAAATGCTCACGAGAGGGAGCAGCAGTCTTTCATGGTCTCTTACGTGCCGCTTACGGCGTCACACAACATGAACTCCTTAAGTAGGCAGTTTTTATATGAATATTTTGAAAGTGTGGCCCCTGGTCAAGTCAACGAAATCCGGATCAACTCTCGAAAAAACATCCTGACGGTAGATGCCAAGAGTTCAACTATAATAGAGAAGTTAAAGACTATTCCAACATTAAGCGGAATTCCCGTCCGTTCCTTTTTTACCTACGGGAAGGAGTCAACGACTGGTGTAATTTCTGATATCGACCTTGACATCAAGAATGTTGACCTCAGGAAATTACTGAGTTCATCGGTGCAGATTCTTGAGATTCACCGCTTGGGGAACTCCCGGTGCATCAAACTAGTATTTGCTTCGTCAACTTTGCCAATGACTGTCAAAGTGGGGTACGTGATACACCACGTCCGACCATTCGTCCCGAGGCCTCTGCAGTGCTGGAAATGTCTCAAAATTGGTCACGTAAGCGCGGTGTGCAGAAATCAAGTGACCTGCCAGCGTTGCGGTGGGCAACATAATACCGCCGACTGTGATGCACCTTCATTGAAATGTCCCAACTGTCCTGGCTCTCACGAAGCAACGTCGAAGGATTGCCCGAAAATGCAGCAGGAAGTTCGTATTCTCCGGAAAATGGCAAAAATCAAGTCTTCCCATAGACAGGCTGCTCAATCTGTTCGCCGAGACAGACAACGCTCGCATAAGAAGCGCCATCCAATGACTTCAGGAGAACTGGATTGTGGGCCGCAGGGGCCTCGACAACCCCTGCCTTTGCCGGCATTGAGGAAGGTAACCGCGCCTACAGCAAATTCAGGATCTCCGAGAGCACAGGGCGCACATTCGTCGCCCCTGGGTGGCACAGACACGGAGTGGCCTTCGCTACCCAGTAGATCCACGCCCACGATACCATGCCGTAGTGTTCCTCTAAGTCAAGAAGTGGATTATAGGGCTAGTAAAGCCGATAACCCTATAGGCAAGCAAGGAGCTGAAAAGACTGACCAAGAAAGCGTTGAAAAAATGCTGAAACGCCTGCTAGAATCAATGCGCGTGATTCTCTGTGGTCTCCAGACTCCGGCCGCTAAAAGCGCCGTGCATGTCCTCGCCGTACTGGAGCAGCTGATCGCTGCTCTTTACATAATTTAATTACCTTGCTTGGCACCTGTGGTGCTCACGCAGGAGAAGCCCATACACAAGCTTCTTCGCGGCGAGTTTTTGTGAACTTTAAATTGTATTCGTGACTCCGTCCATGCTCTGGAAGGTTGATGACACTTTTGAAGGACCTTTTTGGACTTTGTTGATAGCCATGAGGATGCTGAAGTTGCCTTTACCATTGTACATCCTTCTTCAATGTCATCATCACCCCTCATCCAGCCTTTATGTCCCCGTTCCCCCCTCCCCCTGTGCAGAGTAGCAGGCTAGAGCATGCTAGCTCAGGCCGACCTCTCTGCCTTCCTTCAAATAAATTATCTCTCTCTTTAAATCCTTTACACAAAACGTATACGCAAATTGCCGATAAATTTGCCTTCTCAATTTGCTGATAACAAAAATCTTGCACTCTATCTTGAGGCTAATAAAGCGGATATCCAACAGGAACTATGGCATGAAAGAGCACAATCTTATTCGATTAATAGAAGCATTTGTTATCAGTCGTATTGTATATGTGGTCCCTTACCTTAAGCTCTACGCTGCAGAGAAAGCCAAGATAGAATGTATCATTAGAAGGGCGTATAAGCAAGCCTTGGGACTTCCAGCAAATACGTCAAACGAGAAGTTGCTAGCACTCGGTGTGCACAACACATTAGACGAACTTATTGAGGCCCAGAAAGTGGCGCAGTATGAACGACTTACGCAGAGTTTGACGGGCAGACACATATTAAACGACATCGGAATATCCTACGAAGCACAGCACGGACTGCGGGGAGACATCCCAAGGAAAATAAGGGAAAATCTCTCAATACTCCCAATCCCCAGAAACATGCACCCGGAGTTTCACGAAGATAGAAGAATCGCAAGAGCGAGAGCTCTCCACAAAAAATTCAGTAGTGCTAGGGACGTGGTCTATGTGGACGCGGCGGAATACACAAATAGACAGAGTATGTCGATAGTTGCTACCAGTCTAGAGGGTGACTCCAGAGTTAGTGGCAGTGTAAAAACAGGAAAGGCTGAGGTGGCGGAGGAGGCTGCCTTAGCACTGGCAATAGCCTCCACGGAGGCCAACATCATAGTCAGCGACTCCATGACCGCCGTCAAAAACTATGCCAAAGGAAGAATCTCGCCGGAAGCGCTACGAATTTTAGCCAATTATCGAGAAGATCGAAAAGTTTACATTATATGGGCACCCGCACACTCCTCCCTTCCCGGGAACGAAATTGCGCACAACCTGGCTCGAGAACTGACGGACCGAGCAGGTAACACGCAACTACTGGGAACGGAGAGAGACCGGATGACCAGCTTTACAGAGATAACCAAACACTATAAATTGGGCAGGGCCCGTTTGCCCCCGGCACACTCCTCGCTAAGTAGACGGCAAGCGATAGCATGGCGCTTGTTGCAAACAGAAACATATCCGAACCCGGTGGCCTACCACCGCTACTATCCAGAACTTTACACCGATAGATGCAGATTCTGTCAAGAAAGGGCGGACTTGCAACATATGGTTTGGGCTTGTCCTGGGACACCCATACAGAATAGAACGCACAAGACCAGAGAGCAGTGGGAGACCGCGCTGCTCAGCTCTGCACCGGAAGACCAACTTAAGGCAATCCAGCAGGCCGAAGATGCCGCCAGAGCCCAAGGGCTCGAGGCCGTCATCTAGGTAGAGACGCCTAGGTCTCACAAATCTGCTACACAAATAAAGTTTATTCCTCCTCCTCTATCTTGAGGCGTTCTTTGACAGAACTTAGCAAGAAAAGGTATAAGCGCGGTCAATATGTAGAAATGCGAGAGCAATAGTAATAGCAAGCATTACGAAATGAAGAGACACAAACGCTCTCTGCCTTGTCGCAGGTAACAGATAGTTTAATATAATAGGCCCCCTTGCTTTTTAATAGGCCCCCTTGCTTTCGCATCTAAAATCTCTGACGGGCTGTATTAGCTCGCATCTTTCATGAACCTTCAGGGGCCCTTCATCGGCAAAATTATGTCTCTTAAGCAACTAACGCTGCAGTCCGAGCACATCGGCTGACAGGTGTGCACTCTCCCGAAAGTTCAATCCATTCTGCACCCCTGATCCCACCCAAAGAAGCAACCACATGATACGTATTACACATCTAAAGGCGGCTCAGTTTCGCTGCCTGCTCATTTTCATTGTTTTCTCCTATGCATTACAATTGTGAAAGCGTACATACCTTGTACATAACATAAATAAACAATATATTCAACAAAATTTGGCATATTATATAGCGTGTGCATCTATCTCCCTTTGTTACATGCATGCGCGGCAACTACCGCGGCGGAAACTGAAAAAAGACATACGCCGTCAGTATGTTACATGTTGGTGTTCAAACAGGCTCACACGGAGTGTACGGGAGCGACAGGTACGCACGACAGAAAAAAAAAGAATACATATTTATTTGTGAACAGGCAAATTGACAATGCCTCCGCTTTTCAACAAGGTAAATTCCGCTTGCCACCGGATAAGGCAGACCTGAAAAACGAGAACTCATCCTCGCTTAGTGCACCTGCTCGACCCTTTTGGGGTCGAGGGAAGAAATCCTGAACAGCGCTACTCGCAGGGGGTGAGATGCGTCGGCGTCCACGGGCGGCGGCGTTCCGAGCGCGTTGCAGGGGAGGGGACGCGTCAGCTTCCACGGGCGACGGTGCATAGGTTGCGGGGGATGGGACGCGTCGGCTTCCACGAGCGACGGCGTTGCTAGTGCGTTGTATAGGGAGCCTACATGCAACGCCGTTTTAAAACGGCGTCGCATGTAGGCTCCCTAGCGTTGTAGGGTATGGGACGCCATCTGTCGAAACAGCGGAGATGTGGTCGTTCCTTCGGTCTAAAGCAAATACTACGACAGCGAAAAAAAAGAAACATACGCGACAATCGCAGAAACATAACCACCACAGCTCCGCTGTTTCGACAGATTTCACTTCGTTGAACTGGCTGCATTTTTTTTATATTGCGATCGAAATTTTATGGACACCCGAGACGTCAGCACCGTCGTAGGGTCATGGTATCTACAGTACACGCACGGTCCAGTCTTGGAGGATTATGTCTCCAGAGGCGCGCAGTGCGCATTGTTGGCAAAACAACTTATGGAAGTGGACCGCCCCGCCACGCTACACTCAATGGGGTCTGCCACAGCCGGGACAGCGTTGTTTTTCGCTGCTGGTGTGATCGTTGTGCGCACGAGCATTAGTGCAATTCCTGAACAACTGTGTACGTGCATCTCACACCATGGTGCATGCAGTGCTCTGAGCGGGACGGATAATAAACATCAAGCTCAACATAGTTATTCTTTTCAGTGGGCGCTGACTGACCCCGACATCCTTCCGTTGGTCTCGCCTTGAGCTCCATTGAGATACGACGTTTGTAGCCCTGGGGCCGTATAACGTAAAATGATTCCAAACTGTTTTGATTCCAATTTCTGCAATCAGCCTCCACGATTGGTCAAAACATTTTCGGGCCACTCCCAACTTCGCCTGTCTGTCACGCGACGTCACGAAAGCCGCGATAGCTCCCCATCTGATATAATCAGTGTACACGCTGATTATGCATGAATAAACCGCACAAAAGGAACATAATCATTCCTGATTCGACGCCTTTTCACCATTGCCCTCTGCTATTGGTCGAATGTTGTCTGGCTACGCCCACTTCACCTGTCTCACGCGACCTCACAAGACCGCGAAAACTCACCACGTCAAAGGGACGTGACGCGAAAAAATGCATTAATATTGTGAACAAAATTGAAAATTTTTCTGAATAGCCACAGACTGCCCCGTTCCGAAAGGAATAGAAGATGGCTACCCGACGATCGCTCAGGCCCTCGCTACTCGCACCTGCCGGTGAGCATGTATTTATTTGCGCATGACAAACATTTTTGCGTGGCAGTAAAACGTTATCGAGCCCTTTCGGCATGCATGCGACATGGCTCTGCCAACTCTTCCTTGGTGAGGATCCGTTTTAGCAGCATTCTTATCCTTCCGTTGCACGCCGCCGCGATTTTCGACCAGCCACCGCAAGCTAAGTAAGGCGAAGCGGACCAATCGGAGAAGCCGGCACCACCCTCTTCATGCCGTTATCTATTTTCACTGTGCTGGCTCGGCCCCATCGAAACCCTCTCCACTAGAGCGTGCTCCTCGCCTCTTGTCAGCCAGTTAGATAAGAAAAACCGCTGAGTGTAGACAATGTTATTGCTTTTGAAAGCGAACAAAGGAGACCTCCAATAAACGAGGAGAGTGTTTGATTAGGTTGTTCAGACAACCTGCGGGTCACCGCCCGATGCTTGCGTCGGTGGTTACGTAAATTTGACGTCAGGAGTTTAGGATCATTTGACGTTATAGCGCCCCTGCTGCCGGCGTTCATCGTCACGCCAGCGTGTGACAGAAGATCTTCAATTTGGCATGTTGGTGTTTACTGTATGTCATGTTGACCGGTAATAAACGACGAAGACAGAGAAGAAAAAAACGTTTCGTGCTTTTCTTTCTCTGTCTTCGTCTTTTATTAGCGGTCAACATTACATGCAGCGTGGTGACACTCCTGGCATCTCCCGTGCTGCTTCGCGCTAGTGTCGCCTCCGCGTATTGTTTGAAGTCCAAAGTGTTAGAGCACAGCGCTAACTATACATAGGTATATCTATACACCCGTCGTTTGCAGGTGAAATTGTCAATTCGTCTTAACATGTTAAAATTTACGGGAGAACATACTTATCTTAAGAGCGGCGCAAATACCGAGGTACAACAGTTCAGCTCTTTGAACTTCCTCCCGGCTATCACGAGAACGAAAACGACAGAGTCGGGCGGCGGCCATAAGTGTAGAATTATTCCTCTCGTGCTTTGACTTTAAACGAAGCTTTATAAGCTCAGAAGTGTTGGTTGTGGTTGTCCTGGTGGTGGTCTCACGCGAAAAGTGGGCCGATCCTGGCGATTGTCCTGAAATGGTCCAAGCTAAATGGCACGTACCCCTGTCATGTGGGCCGACACTGGTGATTGCGCAGAAATGGTCCAAGCTCAATGGCACACACCCCTGTGGGCTCAGGGAGCTGTAACGCGCCCTTGAAATACCCTTGTCACACGTGGGACGCAAAGAGATAAAAATTCCTGCCTCTTCTCCTGTCGAGAAAATGGGGATAAGCGAAGCTTGTCGTCCGATTCTAGCATGAGGGCTTCCGAAGCCCAGGCTAAACGTCAGTGAAAAGCCGGGGACACCGAGTTGCAGGAGCGCGATGTTGAGGCCAAATGTCAGCGAAGAGCCGCGGACCCTGACTTTAGGGCAAACGAAGCGCAACGCCTGGGACAGAGGAGTCGTCCTGCCAAGGTTCGCTTACCCCCATTTTGTCGACCGGGGACGGGCTCCGAATTAATTTTGTACTGATTCACATGACAGGCGGGCGTTTCTAGCCATAACCGATTCTTCGTTCTTCTCTTGTTTTGACTCGCCTGATACAGCCTGACGTTAACAAAACCGATTGTCTGGCTTGTACCTGCAAAGGCGGCCCCACTGCAGCTACGTAATAAATGTCGTCTTTGGGCTTTGTATTTGTCAATCACTAACTGGGGGCATCCACATTCCAACTTGGACCTAAGCTCATCGTTGTGTTCATCGGGCTCCAGCTTCGAACTACTGGGCAAGAAATGCATCATGTCTGAAGGCAGCGAGACACACTTGTAGGTGCCTGAGCTGGACAGATGGTGGAGGTGAAAACTCTCCAATTCAGGTTTTATTTATTTTTAAGCATGACTTGAGCCAAAAGCCAGAGCCGTTATCCGGGCCACGGCCGCTGGATAAAAAAAAAATGTGCGTTTCCTGACGCATTTGCTACGCCGATGCCAGACAACAACCCCCCGACGTGTGGCGCCGCGGCGGATCACCCCGTTTTCGATGCACGCGGCAGGCCAAACCTTTTTTTTTTTAACCAGCGGCCGTGTGCGTGCACTCAAACGAGAACATCCGCGCATCGTTGCGAGAACAAAGCGATATCATCTGGGCAACCAGTCAAAAGTTAAGAAAATGCAGTTTCTGACCCCAAAGCCTTTGTACAGGACCGCATTACATACGCTATAGACACTTCCCAAAAAGTTACAAAACATATTGCTTCCAATTTCTTCCTAATGTTTGTTCACAATAACACTGAAGCTGTAACTTCTAGTACGCTGAAGTTTTATGTCATTTCCAACTGCGGTGTCCAAAAGGCAGATAGAGAGGTTGCCTGTGCTCTTTAGAACGTCAGCGGTCCGTGAGTCGTGAGGGTTCCACGACAAGAAGAAAAAGTAGCGACAGACGCTGAGCGCGCTGCACTGTTGCAAAAAGAAAGCGATTGAAGGCCGCGTCACCACAGGCAGCAAAATAAGATACATGGTAGTCATTTCATGCTTACACCTACTCTGGAATACGGGAGAGCCAGCATATTTTTTAAACATCTCAGATCAATTTCATTAACTAATGCTAGCTAGTTCGCAACAGCTCTTACATTCTTAATTGCAGAGTAGGTGCAATGTTAAGCGAGAAAGTTCCTCAAGTCGATAGTCGTTCTGACGCCAGTAATGCGCCTTGAAATCAATAAGATGGGGCTGAAAAGCAACAGCTAGTCTATTGGAGACGAAATGCATAAAAAATACGACACGAAGAGAATATGCAGTATGTGAATAAGCAGGAGACAAGGAAACTTCAGTACGGAAGTGTTTACAGCATCGAAAAGCGATGAATGTCGTTTTCGGATGAATGCCCTTTTATGGATGCCAAATTCGGTTGCTAAGATGCCGTGTTTGCTTGTGTCTCAATGTTAGAGCTTATTAAGTTTTGTGCTGCCTTATTGCAAGCGACTTACTCGGACATACTTCTCAAACATGTGTGGCACGGTTTAACGCTACACTGAAGTTGTTTGCACCAGAAGCGTGAAGCGTGAATTATATAACGTCAGCCTGATTCCCGCATCGAGGCGTCTATTCACCCTTGGGTGGGCGGCAACCACTATGTGGCCGGGTGGCTATAAAAATAATCCGTAAAGACAAGTGAATACAAGCAGCAGATTGATATTTTGCGCGTAGATAGTAAAGCATGCACGGATGCCGGTGCAGCCGGTACACATTATCTCGTAGAACTTTAAAACAGACAAAATGCACGAACAAACTTGCGAGCGCCTGCGGCCGCATTGTATTAGTGGTAGGATAACCGCAGATGACATGCCATGGTGACGTAGCGTCTTTGGTGTGGCATTGCTAAGCCCGTTGGTGCGGGATCCAATCCCAACCACGACGGCCGCATCTTGATGGGGGCGAAACGCAAAAGCGAGCCGGCCATGTACCGTCCATTGGGTGCTCGGTAAAGATCCTCTGTTGGTCAATAATAATCAGGAATTCCGCACTACGGCATGCTTCATAATCATATCGTGGTTCTGGCCTGCGAAACGCCAGAATTTAATATTTTTTTACCGCCATTGATGTCCCACTCTGCCTGTTACCAGAGTTTCAGTCGTTAGCATATGTTTATGTAGGCTGATCGTAGAGACAATCAAGTAGAGGTATCCAGATAAAACAACCGATATTGTTTGAAGTTATTCTTAAAAATATTACATGTCTTGAAGAGTGTAGGACGATATCACACACGCCCGTAATTTGTTATAAACTTTTCTGTGATGCTATCGCACATGACCCCATTTTCGAAAAGCGACCCTCTCTTCGGTTTTGACCTACGAGCGAGGTTAACATTCTTTAATACTTTCTGTATCCAGAAAACTTACAACCGTATAAGAAGTCGCTTCTACTGGCCTGGTTTATCTACCAGTGTGGCGAGATACGTCGCTTCCTTCGCCATTTGACATCGTCGAAAACGGGCAACATCAGCTCCTGCCGGGGAACTACTGCCTGTCTCTTGTCCTGCGTAAGCGTTCGAGGTTGTTGGCATCGATCTCTATGAGCCACTTCCCATGACTCCCCCCGGTAGTCGGTGGATATAGTGACAGCCGTCGACCACCTGACGCGCTAAGCCGAAACAGCTTCTGTGAGTTCTAGACCGGCTTCCGAAGTTGCTTCCGTCATTCTTCAAGCCATAATCCTGCGCCATGGCACCCCTCGTGTCCTTGTGAGTGACCTTGCCCACAACGTACAGCCGCAGCAGCAGAAGCAAGGAAATCTCATCCTAAAGTGAACTAGTGGGAGCAGGGCGACAGCACAGCAAACTGTGTGTGGTGGACGATGCCGTCGATAAATACACGCACTGTACAGAACGCGGAAAGGCGGATAGGGTTCCCTTGAGCTACAACCAGCGCGGGTCCATCGTTAGGCGTCGTAACTTTCCTGGGACACCTACACAAATCAGGATGCATAAGAGATAAAATCGCACCGGTGTCCACCAAAGCTTCAACTTGCTCAAATTCAACGAACACAGACATATTACAAGAGCGCGCTGGAGGAATTGTGGTCCTGTCGGTGAATGCAGTTTGTCCTCCGAAAACTGCATTACTTTGTTTTCGGGGCGGTGGTCAGAGGTGAACGAGGCAGGCCGAAGCGTTGACGAGAAACGGCGGAAGGGCGAAGGTGAGTGGCGTCTAGTTGTGCAGTAACTATTCGGTGTCTCGGTCGTTGCGGTCAGAGATGTGGAACGGCGCGTAGGGGAAGCGTAACACCGGCTTTGGTAAGAGGCCCCACCAGAACACGCATCGCGTTCACACATTTCGTACCCGCGACGTTCACCTTGTTGGCGCTTGCGGCAACAACGTAATATATGGCCGCGATAAAAACAGTAATAACAGATAGGACGTGAGGGTCGCCTGTAATAACAAATAGCCGTGACGGCCACATGCGCAGAGCAGGGGCGGTATTCTGTAAGAGTCCATTTAGCGGACAGTCCACTTCGGCTGTCACCAATGGCTGCTGCTTCACGTGCAGGAAGGTGCCAGCCAGTCTCCTTCCTGCACATGAAGCAGCAGCCAAACAGCGACAGCCGAAATGGACAGTCCACTAATTCGACTCTGACAGAATACCGCCCCAGGTCATGAACACAAGTTCCTCCTTGATGACGTCGATCAACGCTGCACCATAAGGCTGCGCAGGAAGGACCTACGGTGATGACAAGCAAAGAGATTGGAGTTCTTCGTGTATGATCGCCCGGATCATCACACGCACGTCAGAGTCTGCCGTAGTACGGTGTTCGCAGAAGTCCGGCTGCAAGCTCGAGCTCGAGCTCGTCCAGGCGCTGGCACGTCAATACAATGTCAGCGACGGTAGCCGGATTCTTGACGGCGAGTGCGTTGAAGGCCACAGTCCCAATACTTTTAAGAATGTGGCGTATCCTGCCTGACTCAGCCTTGGCATCATTGACACGGCGTCAGAGTGCAAGCACATCCTGGATGTACGATGTGGAGGACTCATCGGAGTGTTGTTCGCGAGCATCCAGAGTTTTCTTCTCAAGGACGGAGCAAACCGCTGGCATGCCAAAATCTTCTCGAAGCTGCTCCTTGAAGTTCCTCCAATCGCAGAAACAAATTTCATGGTTGAAAACCCAGGTCTTCACCACACCCGTCAGATAGAACGAGACATGGCGTAACTTGAGGAGATCATCCCACCGATTAGCAGATCTTACGCGCTCGCAATCGTCCTGCCAGTCCTCAGCATCTTCACAGCGAAGACAAGCGAACAGATGGGGATCACGCTGGTGGCCGCTGATGATCAGAGAAGGTGTGGCTTGCGGAGGTGGGATGATTAGGGTGGAAGCGCTAGGCGGCTCGGCCAGCGACATGCTGGCAGACAGTGGGCGTAAGCGGCGACCTGAACGTAGCTCCGGGGAGTAGGCCAGGCGTGCAGAAGGAGGGGGACCAAAAATCTCCTCCACCACTTGTGACGTCACAGTAAGGGCTGACCTTTATTGAGCACGAGAGACACGGTGAAGGACGGCGGCATCAACAGCCTTCGACACAGTCCACGCTGATCATGCGACCGCATGCGCGATGAAGTTGAAGAGATACACACATGATGATGATGTGATAAAGATGATGAAGAAGTGCACAATAAATGCGCACCATTTATATATATATATATCAAGCGGACAAGAAATTGGTGCAGCATTGGTCAACGTTGTTCTTTGAAGGGTCATCAAAATTTCTACACGTTAAACCGCATCAGACAGAGGAGCTTTACACTAGAAAGTGAACACCCCGGAGTAAAACATGAAAGAGGGCATGAGCAGGAACGCACGTTAAATTTAAGAGCGTGGTCACCACGACGATCTTTGGAAAACGCTTTGCGATTGCGAATCAGTGCACGCGCTCGCACCAACTTCACGGAACCAGAGGGTTGCTGGTGTTTATTTATACAGATTGAAGTGACGTGATCGACCGGGACATAGTATTTTGACTGACCTCCACAGAAGCACTCCGAAAACAACTTCTGGTCCTGCATGTCCTAATCCTTAATTTCTCTTTTTATTTATTTTTTCTTTCTAATTTACCCTCGCCCGCCCTCCAGTGTAGGGTAGGAAACCAGATTTTTTTTTATTGTGGTGAACTTCTTTTGCGTTTCTCCAAATTAAGTAGACGATTCTAGATTTCCCGTTCATTAGCACGAACATTTCCATAGAGGAATGATTGTCGTTGAAGATGACATTTCCGACCACAATTCTAGTTTTACACTTGTAATATAGCTAGTAATAAACCAAAAGATTGGTCGGATATAAATATTATAAAGGATTTTGGTCTAGCAGATGACGCAGGAACTAGACAACTTGAATTTTTTCTGCTAATTTCTCTGGGTGATATCGATAATTGGCAGCTATTTTGTAATATTGTGAAATATTACATATATAAATTGGTACGCACAAATGTAATTCCCCGGCGTTCCTCTAACACTGGGAACTAGAGGAACAATTGAAACGAAACAAAACATTAGGTGCTTGAGAAGAGCATAGACAAACTTAGGCATTCTAAATTCTCAAGCTTGCTTTATTATTACTGTCAAGAAGGCAAGAAATAATTTCCTAGCAGCACTAATGTCGAATTCTTTTGGACTGACCCTGCTAAATTTTGGCAATTTTAGCAAATAGCAAAGCGGAAGTTTAGAAAGTGGAGGTTGATTGTTGTCCTTCTGACTGATGCTTCCGCCATTACAGAAAACTTCCCTCAGTGCTTTCACTGTATATTCCCGGAACTTGATGAATATGTGCCTCTAGACTTAGCAGATGAGTCTTTTTAAGGCATTCAAGTAACTCGTGAAGCTGTAATGATAATGATTTTATAGCCACATGCAGAAAAATATATAGCGGGTCTGATAATGTTTTGAATATATAGTTGAGGCGTTATGCTGAGCGAACATCAGGATGCCAAGAGGATTGTTAGAACTTGCCACAATCTATGGGCGAAGTCCCAGATAATTGCCGTACGACACACATTCTCCCTAATAAGACGTACAGCTATATTTATCTTGGCAAATAATGTTCTTTTTCGACGGCATCCCATTGTCGTCACGCTGACGTCGTCATATCATCGTTATAATTCCAGAATCGTCCGTCCAATTGCAGTCTTGTCGTATCCCCATACCGTTGTCGTTCAGTCGTCGTCATACAGTCATCCAATTAGGCCATCGACGTCATAAAGGGGTCGTTATGTGGTCGAGGTAATTCAAGCGTCGTGATTTCACCGTCGTCGTGCTGTCGTCGTCATTCTATTTTCTCTGTTACCTCGCCGTCATTCCTTCGTCATCATGCTTGGAAGCCACATGCTCGAGCGCCATAAGTTAATCATGAACTTTGCGTTCCCCGAAGAAAACGGTTACAACTTGGTTGTCTCTCTACACATGCAAATCGTCGTTACACAAGAACCGCATTCCTTCGCAAACACCAATGAAAACTTGGCCTCAAAGCGATTCCTACAGCGCTTGGGATCTGCATTTTTTTATTCATGGGTTTCTAATTCAAATGACAGAATTCTAAGAACATCAAATCTTCACCCCTGACAGAATCAATGTTCATGCAATATTTTACCGAAGCTAGCTCTCTTTGGTCCTGGGTACACTTTTTGTTTGACCGGGTCGTTTCAAAAGTATTTTATTTAAGGCCACACAAATAAAAGCTTTTTCCCTAGCGGTAACCAAAGAAAGGACATAAAACGGTTTACAAAGACGAAAACACACTAAAGGAAACGTAATATGGCACATACGTTGAAAGTTATAAACAAGGCTATATTGGACCAACAACTACACTTCTCCAATTTCGTTTCAGTTATCAAAAGTCGCATTATGTCGTAGACCTTTCTAATCTCTCACTTTCAAGTACCTAAATATTTTCGGTTACTCTTCAGATGAACTAACCACCGCAACACCTGAATCTGGTTTCAAAGCGCAGCATGAAAGTGAGATTCTTTAATAATTTCTGATCGATAAATGTTAGTCTCCAGCACTGGCACCAGGAACTGGCACAAGCGAGCATTACACGGACAATGAAGCAAAACGGGAACGAGTCTTGTTACATGTTTCTAAAACGTGAAGATGAAAATCTGCCAGCTGTGAAAGATGACGACGCCAAACGTGCGAGCAGTGGCACGAGCGCGATGGGCAATACGGGAACGCTGGCATTATCAGCGGCATCGGAGCCAGCTGTGGAAGAAGACGACGACGAACGCGCGAGCAGCGGCACGAGTGCATCTCTGTGACCACGTGACCTGTGCAATAAGGCACGAACTTTGTAAGCCACACCCGTGAAAACAGCCATGGCTTCAAGGAAGCGTGCTCGTGTCGCACTGCGGAGGCCCGGGTTTGGTTCCCACGCAGACCGAAATTCATAATTTTTTAAAGCACCAAATTTACTTTGTTTGCAGGAAGCTCCCTGAGAAATGGGACGTCAATCCGGGCATCTTTAGACGTATTTCAACTCCTTGCGGCGTCGTCCATTTTTCGTCATTGCGCAGCTTCGCCAAGGTCATCGGAAGTTCACCGCCACGGGCACCGCCAACCTAGACACCTAAGGCTTTCGCCTTTAAAGAATCCTGCAGTGACCACCAAGTATTATGGTCTATGTAACGGAACAGTCAAACGCTTCTATAGAACGCTACGCGCTTCATTGAAACAATGGTGCGCTTTACAATGTATATTGGCTGCAGTGACAATATTTAGGTAGTGTTTGTTCGTTGTTTCAATGCGTAATTTCGCGTGGAATATCGCTGCTAACTAGCACATCCGTATCGCTAGTATACGGGGCTATACGTAAAAGGCAATTCGTCATACGTGTGTCCAGCGAGACTAAGTGCTTTTTGAGTGGCAAATGCGCTATTTTTCGCAGTCCTTTAGGGAGCACGGCTCAGTTCTTTGGGGAAGGGGAGAAGGACATAAAGACGAAAGCAGAAAGAGAAGGTCGCGGCGGTCGCGGTGTTCATGGCTGATAGCGGCAGGCCGGCGGCGCACTTACTGCTTAGACCAGGAATTTTAGGCGAAGCCTAAAAGTGAAGCTGCGGTGCCGGCCGGGGAACAGAACTTGTGACGCGGGGAGAGCAGGAAAGGCTGATTCGTCAAAACAATGCGGTGAAGCCCTCTTCTTGCAGTAGATAGGGCACAAAAAGAGCAGGTGCTCAATTGTTTCTGCCGCGCCTAGCGCTAAACAGGTCTTGGTAAAGCTAGGCCATTGCTGTATCTCCGGGATGCTGTGCCGGACAAGCCAATCCGGAGAAGCAGTAGGAAAGGCCAATCTGGCTTTTGAGGCCCTGATACGGAAGCGAGACGGGAGGGGGTGATTCGCTGGCAATGCGATGGTCCGGGTGGATCGCCGTGAGGTTCCGCATCGACGAGTGTCTCGTATAGGCTGAAGGTCGTTACAGCATCACTGACTGACTGCAGTGCAAGGGTTTGCTGCCTTCGTAAGGGCGTCTGCCTCTTTGTTGCCCTGGATGATGACGTGAGAGGGAAGCTACTGCAGCGAGAGTGCCAAAGTACTCGGCACGCGGCTCGTGCCACTGCTACCGCGTTCGTCGTCGTCGTCGTCTGCTTCCGCAGCTGGCTGCGTTGCCGCTCATCATTCCAGCTAAGAATTTCACTTCTCTTCGGGCTGTGGTAAAGGGTAGGCCACGTTTACGGGGGTATGAGACATTGCTTCAGGGGGTATGAGCCATTTATTGTCGTACGTGACGGACTGATTTAATTTTCAAGCAATTTAATTTCGAAGAATCGCAAGCCGCAATGGCGGGCGAATGATCTAACCACGCCGCCGAGCAAACTCGAGACATCGAACGCAAGCGACAACGGCGGACGGCGGGCATATCGTCAGTGACGTCGCTCTTTCCGTCGCAGCCCTCGCATCATGGTTAGTTTAGGTGCACCCAGGAGAAGCTTCACTTACCCCCATTATCCGGTAGGGGAAGGCTTGGTTAGTTTTTTATGGGGAAAATGAATGTACATGAAAAACAGGGAGGGGATGGCCGAATCTTGCACTGCTCTCCGTGAAGTACAGGCATACTGAGCGGCCGCTACTTGCGTTGTCGGCGCAGTGATGGATTCGGGCTGATGCTGCTGACGCTACAGAGGTTTTCGTGACGCTGTGTAGGGGAGGGGTAGTCGAAGGGGGTACAGCGACCTTGAGAATGCAACGTATATCCGCGCGTTATGATACACTAGGGCGAATAACGGTGAACGCCGCTTGGATAAACGGTTCAGGTTGCCGTCTTCTTGACGTTATTAGCGATGCACTTTCCGAAAATAAAACCTTAAAAAGTATTCAACACCACCTTAAGAATGAGGGAAGGCGTTTTCCTGTAAAATCTGCACTTTATGAATAGACTACGCATATTTCGCGCACATTTTCGAGTGCATACTGAAGACAGATGCAATTAATGAGAATACTCGCGTCTGCGTAATATATGCGTAGTATTCATACTGTCATAACTTGACTGCAGCATCAGTCAGTTAATTTGATTTTTGCTTCAGGTATTTAGTACTAGACTGTAGGCGACCAAACTGTGACATGCGATTTGGGGCGTGAAAGATGCAGCACCGATGAATATTGTATTACATAAATTATAACTCCTAACTTCGTGCCTATAACAAAGAAGATAGCATTTGACATTTCGCTTAGTTTGCGGCAATTAATGAGGAATCATAGGTCCTATGAGCCAGAAAAGCCGGCATTGCCCTCAACGCGTGCTACAAAAAAATCATCATCAGCACAGATTAAGGGGGATTAAGATTGGTACAAATTAGAGAAGGGTGCAATAAAGTGGATTAAGGTACATTATAATGGATTAAGGTTGATACAAATTAGAACAAGGTGTATCAAGGTAGAGTTGTAAAGGATACGTGACAATTTATGACGTCACGCATAATGTACGTAACAAATTAGTTAATTAAAGAAGTCATAATGCTTTCGCATTCAAATCATGTAAGCATACTGAAGCGACTGTCAAATGTTTTTAGAAGCATGTGAGGACATTGTTGCTTCTGAATAATGAAGAAGGATGGCTTGAGCTCAACCCTGCGTCAATCTGTCTTACACATCTGCACGTGGCGGGGAGTATTGTACGAGCTATGGGCGGGCAAAATGTCAAAGCACGAACATTGTACTCCGCAAATGATTTGTAAAACGAGAATACCTTGTAGTATCTTTGGCTAGGGGGGAAACCTGCTTTGAACCATGGGGCGTTGCAAAAGATTTGGCGTGTCGTTGCTCGCTCTCTGCGTCTCTGAGCGCGAGAGCTATCGCTGCGGCTTCCGCCGTCGCGCTTGATGTGGTGCAGATGGATGCGTGGGCCACCAGTATTCCTTGGTTGACGACTGCCAGCGCATATCCCGGGCGGCGTCTCGACGAGAGATACGCGCTGGCGCACGTGTAGTACGTGTCTGGGTCGTTGGAGTAGGAACGGCTCAGCTTGTGAGCGCGCGCTGCTCTCCTCGCTTGATTGTGCATGGGTTGCATGCTCTTGGGGATGAGGTGGACAACGATGCTTGCCCGAACTTGGTTCGAGAGCAGTCGCGTTTCCTCTTCGCAGTACTCTAGTGAGAGTGGGTAGCGTCCTGTTGAGGCATTTCGTCTGCTCTGTGACGGTGGCGTTGGCCAGTTCCTCGAAGGTGCTGTAGACTCCGGGGCTAGCAGTTTGTCTGTACTCGCACTATTGGGTAGTTGTAAGGCCGCCTTGTACGCGACCCTTATGAGTCCATCTATGCGCTCGGTTGCCGTTTTGCGCGTGGTCTGATGCGGTAGTACGAATGTGATGCACCTGACGACGAGGGCTTGTACTATTCTTAGTGTATCGGCCTCCGGGACGCTGTCCTTTCTTCGCGCTGTTCGGGCTATCAGGGCCGTAATACTCTTGATTGTTTAATTGAGTTCCTCGATGGCTGTACTGGTGCTGTTCTTTTGGATGTTCATGCCGAGTATGCGTGCCGTCCAAGCTCGCTCGATCGGTTTACCCGCGATCATGAGCTAGATGGGGCGTGAACAACGTTCTCTGGTTCTCATCATCATCATCAGTCTATTTTTATGTCCACTGCAGAACGAAGGCCTCTCCCTGCGACCTCCAATTGCCCCTGTCTTCCGCTAGCTGATTCCAACTTGCGCCTTGTGGGGATGCGTGTGGAGATCCTTGTGGGATGCGTGACTCTCACCCGTCCCCTGATGTTGTTTTCCCCGCATGGCTCCCGTCTCCTGTAATCCGGCTTCGCCGCGTAGTTTTACGGCGACGGAGTTGCGGCGCATTGCGAGAGATGGCGCGAGTGTCGCGCTGCTAACGCCACCTAACGGCGGGGTTACTTGGGCGCAAAAGGAAGAAGGCGCTGGTCTTTTGGCTTGGGGTCAGGGGTTCGGCGAGCAGCACGCACGGACTATTCGCGCATGCGCCGGCCCGTTTCGCGGGGCCCTCCCGAGAATACTTAGGAGCAGGACACCGGCTATGGACGAACACGGATCGTTCGAATTCGCCACCGTTCGCGTGACCGTACACGTGAACGACTAGGCGATGGTGACATAGCATGGGGCGAACATATTCGCTCGCTATTCGGTCGCGGTGAGTCGGACTTCCTTGACTTGTCGCGAGCCCATGTGAATGTTCTATGGGTAGTAATTCGGCTAGCGTGCATTAGTGTATGAAAGGTGCAATAAATACCCTTTGGATTGTTTGCACTACTGTGTTGTCGTTCCTTTGTCCCAAGAGCAGGTGTGAGATCCCACATCTGGCTGCCCAATGTGACCTCTTGGGGCATCGGTCTATTAATTTTGACAGTTTTGCTCGGTTCGAGACAACCTTTGTTTCAACCGAAGCGTAGTCCTAGCGTGGATTTTGATCGCTAGCGTCGGCGGTGTGCTTAAATTTCTTAAACGAGGTGATAGGTTGCTGTAGCGTGTTTAAACTTTTCAACAAGCTAAGCCTTTTCGCGAGTGTCTTGAAGTACACTCGTCGGTACGAGAGCCACATGATCTGCATCCTTGGAGAGCGAGGCCTAGCGCTCGCGGAGCATTGACAAGCCTGAAGCGAGTCAGTATGGAAGCCTCGTGGGTGGCCCGAATTTCTTGTGTAAATAGCTTCTATGTCTTTAACTTCGGAAGTCGCGGCTCTGGGAGCCGGGTGGCCGCGGGCCACGGGTGCCGCTACGGGCTGTCTGGTATTGCGGCTAGCGTGCATTAGTGTATGAAAGGTGCAATAAGTGCCCTTTGGATTGTTTGCACTACTGTGTTGTCGTTCCTTTGTCCCAAGAGCAAGTGTGAGATCCCACAGCCTGCAAATTTCCTAACTTCATCACCCACCTATAGTTTTTGTCGTCCTCGACTGCGCTTATCTTCTCTTGGTACTCATTCTGTAACTAATAGTCCACCGATTATCCATCCTATGCATCACATGACCTGCCCAGCTCCATTTCTTTCTTTTAATGTCCATTAGAATATCGGCTATCCCCGTTTGCTCTCTGATCCACACCGCTCTCTCCCTGTCTCTTAACGTTAGGTATAACATGTTTCGTTCCATCGCTCTTTGTGCACTGGTCCTTAACTTGTTCTCGAGCATCTTTGTTAACCTCCAAGTTTCTGCCCCATATGTTAGCACCGGTAGAATGCAATGATTGTACACTTTTCTTTTCAATGACATTGGTAAGCTCCCAGTCAGGATTTGGCGATGCCTGCCGTATAAACTCCAACCCAGTTTTATTCTTCTGTAAATTTCCTTCTCATGATATGAGTCCCCTGTGAATATTGACCTATATAAACGTGCTCCTTTACAGACTATAAAGGCTAACTGGTGTTCCTGAATCCTTGTTCCCTAGCCAGGCAAATCAACTTTATCTTTGTCTTTGCCTCTGATATTCTCTTTGTCAGTGAATTTTCAAAGAAGAGCGCCTCGCTTGACCTCTTCAAGCGTCATGGAGTAAGTACAATAATCGACATGTCGGGGAGCCGGCAGACTATACGACTACGCATTTGTAGAAGGGCTAAGATTGGGGCTGGTTGGATGTACTTGCTGAGTGAATACAACCTAATGTTCTGCAGGAACTAAATACGAAAGGAAACACAAGACACCCACACAAGCGCACTTGTTCAGGTGTGGCGTGTCTGCTTTCGCCATTCGTTCTCTTGTGGCTTACAAGCCCCTTTCATTTTAATATTCTGCATTTTTTTTTCTGTGCTTGGTTCTTTACGAAACTGTTCATAATAACACTGCGTCGACCAGGGATCACTTCCTTGAATCTGTCATTCAGCACAGAATGCAGCAAAGTATCCAACGCTTTAGGGCCATGACGAGAGAACAGAAAGCGGTGAGTTTGGCACGCTGATGTGCGAAAACTAGAGCGCTGCTAATGAGGCCTGCTAGCCGCGACCTTGCGAAGACTAACGAGAATCGAGGCTGCACGCTTGCAGGGCGGATGTCATTAAACACAGTAATGATTGAAGCACGGTGCCAGTTTTTTTTCCCCTTTATTGATGACAATTTCGTTGACGGACACGTGTGGACGCCGCGTTCGGCGCAGCCACTTGAGTCACGTTCACTACTTTTCTCTTTTCTCTCCTTAATCGGCTTACATTTTTATTTTATACTGTATGCTACTCGCTAGCTATACTGAACCTGTTTCCACACTGTTTTAAGGGTGCTCATTACTGTACATTTTCGCAGTGGTAAATGTGGCACTTATAGATGTGTTAAAGTAGGGGCAGTGACAGCCTCCATATTGAGCCCTACTCATCGGTGGCCACGTGTTCAGTCCCCGCAATGAATCTCGCCAACCGGTTGCTGCCCTATTTGGAACGTTGAGACGGTGTTCATAGGGAACTGTCGGTTGCACTATTTCTGATCGCTCCTATTAGGATCCTGCATCGCCTCAAATCCCAGTGCACCGCCTTCGTGGTTGGCAACCTTCATATCAGCGTTGTGATGCCGTAATACTGTGGCTATCGCTGCCGTTATTGCTCCGGCGTTGTCACTATGCCGTTGTCATCGGGGCTGCCGTCGTCGTGTCATTGTCTTATTGTTGTCACGCGCACGCTCACACGCGCTCACATCACACACAATTGCGCGTGATCCATGGACGGGTTGCGCCACCTGGTAAAAAACCACGTACGCGCAATCCCGACTGGAGCGAAATAGCCAGCCACCCACAAAATGCTTCACGCAACATTGATTCCCACAATGTGAGCGTTATGCTTGATTTATAATTTCATTTAAGCTTTCTTGGTGGCCACATCAAATCTACAGCATATATTCACCTGAGGACGTCGATTCTGGACGGGAGATCGCAGAGTTTTCGTTAAGAATGTTTACCTGCGGTAACTATCTAATATTTTTCTATGTCGACGAGTAGGAGTCGCAGATTGCTTGGGTATGGTGGGGGTGGGGATGATGATTGGGCAACAGGCCGCTTTTACCGAGCATATGAAACTAACGAAGGCAACTGGTGGATTCACCTATTCTGGTAAGAAGCTGCAGGAGCTTGCGTTCAATAATTTCTTTTTTACCTCCTCCGGTGAGACCGGCAATACCTCCGCCTGTAGCATGTCTTTCAGGGTATACCATTAACTAACAAAAGCCTGAATGTCCAGCGTCGCAAAGAAAAATAATTAGCAGGCGCGCGATTTCTATTCGAAAGCTCTATGGTCTTCTGTAAGCACTGAACGCTGCACAGAGTCGTGCGGAAATACAGCTCCGTATGCGCATGAAGTAACATGTTTAATAACAGCATAGCCAATTTACAGGGCGCGTAAATTATATACAGTGAAAGCAGAAGTCACAAAGAGTATTGCGCCAAGGGGGTCATGAGTTCATTGAAACAGAAATGTTTTTCGTTGGACACATTCCCATCTTTTCGGGCGTTATCATATTATGACGTTAATATTGCTTTAACATTCCATAAAAAAATCGCACGCCTGCATGTGCTCAGCCAGCCGTGACACACTATGTTGATAATAATCAGAAAGAAAGAGAGATATATTAGCATTTCTTAGTTTCCGACCCCCTTTCTCGAGGTAGTTCATGATGGAGGTGAAACTGTCGAGCCTGTCTATACCACGAATACGTCATTCTTTTTCCTGGAGCCGCTTGTCTACTAATTTGACATAAATATAAAGTGAAACAAGAAAACAGTTTTACCAGAGTTTTGAATGCCTTTTCAAAGAGCTCTCGTCTTGAATCTTACGTCCACAAAGATTGACACAGCGTTTTTTTTTTTTTATTACCGCCAAGTTTGGTTTGTAGTTCGCTTGTTATAGACACTCGTATACAGGGTGATTATTTTTAAGTTGTACGAAATTTTAAGAAATCGCCTGTGGCAGGTAGCACAATTCTTATAATTGAGCAGGGTTATTCAATGAGGCGGACATTAGTTCCACGAGAAATCGAAATACATATACAACTAAGTAAAAACATTCACGAATAACTTCTTAGGTAATTACTTTACAAAGCATATTGCAATTTACGAATTGTAGCCGGCGAGATTGTCAGGCGGCACTTGGAGTGAATTTCCAGAATGACACCAGTTTGGAGATATGCGCCATGAAAATCGCCGTAAAAATGCACTGTTGTTCCACTTACTCTTTTACCAAAATGCTGTTTTATACACTGAAGCACAAAAGTAACTGGAACGCCCACGTATTTTGTTCCAGAATTTGGGAAATAATATCTCGAAACTGGTGTCATCCTGGAAAGTCATTTCAAGTGAATGCGTATAGAAAACTCAACGGCATTCCTAAGTTGCAATATGTGTCGTAAAGTTAATTAACTAAGAAGTTCATTAGTCAATTTTTGTTAATTAGTTGAATATGGGCTTCGATTTCTCGTGCTACTAATGTCCGCCTCTTCGAGTAAACCAGCTCAACGAGAAGAATTATGCTACCTGCCATAAGTGATCTTTAAAAATTCCAAAAGGCGTAATTTTGAACACCCGTTATATCAAAACGTCGGGCCATTTAAGTTATTGTTCAAAATTTCACTATCGCTTCTTACATTCCAACAAACATTTGCTGGTTGTGAAAAGCACAGTGCTTTATTATAGACACACTTTAACGTAACAACGTGATGAGAAGAAGAATTAGATATTTTTTTCGTGCTACAGTAAGGGCGATTAGTTTAACATTCATTTTAGTTCTTCGGTGGCAGTGTATCAACACAAAATTTTTGATCCTGCCGCACGTTCCAAGCGCGAAAAAGTTGCTATGTTTTTCTTGGCTAAATTCAAACAGCTGCCCTATGAATTTTCAATTTAGAGTGCCTGTTCTGCGTGATTTGTTTTATCATTCCGACATCCACGAGAATTCAATTTTCCGGCGTTATCCATGCGTCATCCATTTCCTGCATCATCCAACCGCTAAAAACAAGCTTCTCGTGCAATACCGAACCCCATTTGTCTCGGATTCCTCGAGATCCCAGAATTTCTTCTTATATTGCTTTTGTTGTGCATTCTCTCGGTCTTACCACTCTATACGTCGGTCGAAACCGCAAAACTCACCTCGTCGTTTTCATTCAGTCTGACAACCCTTTGGTAGTTGATGTCTGTCTAATCTTTTTCTCGTTTTTCTCTGCATTTGTCTACTTATCGGCCAGTCGGCCTTCAGCGCATTTTCCATTCGGTCTATGAGGGGAGCATACCAGAAGAAAAGAAAGTGGGAAGTTCGCAACCGACATGGGTGAAACGTCAGCGCTTCGCACTTTGCATCAAAGAAAGTTTTGTTGGATCGACTCTCGAGGGGGTGTGGCGAGGTGCTGTGCCTCCTCGCCTCTTGTCCCGAGAGCGACCCTTCTTTCCCCAGCTACCACGTCTCTTCAACGCTGCCACGCGCGCTCGCGTTCTTCTCGCCTTTCGCTGCGACTCGCTCTCGAATGATTGGCCGCTCAACTCGAGGTCACGTGGCCACGGGCGCGCGATTCGATAAAAGCGGTGCATCGCACGGCGAGCCATCAAACACACAGCACTTTCCGTCAGTATACGCTGGCTGTTAACTTCCTGTCTTAGAGCCGAGTGCACATATTACTGCTGGGCCAGGCACTCACGCACGCTATTGCAGCTGAATTTTCAAAGGGGGCAAGACAATAGGCATAGCTTTGCTGGGACATCGCGGAAAAGTCAACGCGGAACAAAGTCGCGAGCTACGAAGATTGCTCCATCCCACCTGCAGCTCCACGAAGTGACTGATCAATTTCACGTAACACGTCCAAAGCGTTGCGCTACAAGTCACGCTCGACTGCGCATACATCCCAGCTGCAACTGATTCGACGATGACTTCCATCTTCGGCGTCCTACTGCTGCTGACCATATCCATATGCTCCACCCTCATCGTAAGTTTCTCCCTCTTGTATTTAGTTGAACGCTGGCATATTTGCAACCTCGAACCAAATTTGCCATATGGCTTAACGCAGGGAATGCATTCCACTTCTTGCGCATGCATTATCTTGATGAAACCTCGTTATATCCTTGAACCGTGTGGTCGTAACCTTCCACAGTAGGTGCATATTAGGGCAGTTTTATGTTGGACATATTAAGCAATCGGATCATGCTCTGGGGATACAAATAGTGGGACATGGTAACCGTAAAGCTAACAAGCTCTTGAAATGAATGTTCGCACAGCAGCTTTAACTATAGCGTATCACGTTGAAATAATATAACCTGGCTTCGAAAGCGACTCTAGCGAAGGTGTTAGGCAAAGTTTGAACAAAAGCAAACAGGCATACATGCTATATGCCATGAACTAGCGCTGAAGGCATTGGCGGGAGACTGCACTTTACGCAGGTTGAAAGCTCAGAATTATAGTCTTTCTGTGCCGTCAAGTCGAATATAAATGTTACGTTTACACTATAGCTTGCCAAATGCCTTCGCGATCTTCACAATTTGAAAGATTGCGCTAAATACTGATATCTCATCGCTTATGCAGGGAACGCTTGCGAATGCTCACATTGAATGCTAAGTTAGGACGGGCTATTTCTCCTTGCTGACAGATGACAAGAAAACAACTTGTCCATATCTAGCTGAAACTGACGCCCTCTGTTGGCATATATTGAACGAATTACGCACTGAAGTAACAATAATAAGCGCCATATTTGGTGACCATGGTCCACAATGATAATTTCAACAGAAATTAAGTACCATTGTTAGAAGAAAAAAAAAAGCCTGCGTCCTATTGCAGCCCGGATCACCGAAAAAAAACTGGAAAATGAAGCGCCTGTGATTCTTTCACACAAAACTACCAGTATGTTGATATTTTAAAGTAAGCCTGTCTATTACTAGGATGCCGGGATTTCATCGTGGCGTAAGGTCGCTTGAAAAATATCATCATCAATGGCTCAAACCTCCAAATGCAATGGCTCATACCCCCGCAAGGCAGAGGCTACAAGCACTCAGCAAAGTGAAGCGAACAGTGCATACATTCGTTGGAATTACGTATACAACATACAGAACAGCATACTTTTCTCAAAAGAAGCTCAAAACAAGCATCCGAAACGAACCTATGCATACGAGGCGCGGCGAATTTCCGTTCTCTCTGGCCCACTCTTTGTAGGTGCACGAAGTAGCGGCGCAAGCCAAGTCGCAGGCTGTCGAAACGTCTTAGGCTAATAATTAGGCAAAGTGCCCGGCAATGTCGTCCCGTGAACAATTTCAGCCTACGTCTCAACAAATAATCGTTCTAGTTGTCGTTTACAGCTTCGCTGTCCAACCACCTTCACAGAGTGGATTGGAGACCATTTTATCATTATTGTTTACGCCTTGCCACACTAGCCAGTATCTTCTAAGCAGCAAAATAACATAGACTGTGCTATTCAAGAATCCACTAAAACTGCGCTTGTAATGTCCGAAGATGCGTAAAGTAAGGCCTTCAAACGCAAATGTGAAGTGAGCACATTACGCGATAAAATAGACAGTCGTTGTCATGCGCAAATACAACAACACAATGGCTCCGACGAAGAACCAATCTAAATGTTCAGGACTACACTATTGACTAGATGCCTCTAAGGATGACAATGCTCCATCTTTGTAAGGATATCCAGTGCGTCTACATCTCGCCAGACCCACCAAGCACGTATACCCCACCAAGCCAATGGGCAGCAAGAATGCGCAAGAAAGTGCTGCTAGATAATGTTTGTCTTTTCGATGAAACCAACTTCATTATACTGATGCAAGCTCTTTCAAGGATAGGCTGCGGTCGCAGTTACAGCGCGGCATATCAATGACACAACCCATTTCACACAAGCTCCAAACAGAATGCTAACAGAAATCATCTATATAACAGAATACATCACGCTCGCTACGAAACAGGCTACAAGGCTGCTCGCACAGCATTACAAATGCCTCCGCATCGTCGCCAATCTACGAACGTATCTCAGCAAACACTGCGACATCAATTTCTCAGTCGATCGGTTACCTGGCGGCCAAAGAGGTGCAACGAACTTATATGACTATGGAATACCAACTAGCCCACACAGCCGCCCTTCTAAGTACAATGAAGCTCACGAGCTTAATCTGCACATCCTACCCTTGGCCAGCGGGCAGTCTTAGCAGGATGGCTACTCGAAAGCGCAAGTTCAAAGGCCGACTTTTTTTTTGCGATGAAGACTTTTCCTTATAGGGCATAATTCTTGATGTGTATATGTGTGTCATATGTGTGCTGTGAGGCCTGAGTTATTTATGTATTGAAGCAGTGTTCAGTGTTCTGTGGAATCTGTTATCATGTATCCAGCGGTCATAGCTGGTTGTGACACTGTAGCGGAGGCCGGCTTGCAGTAGGAGACGCGAGCGTTCTGATTGTAAGCCTGGACATGTCGATATTAGATGGTACGCATCTGCCTCCATCACTGGGACCAAGCAGTATGGTTGCGTAGCACCCAGTGGTCAATACGACCAGCTCCACGTTGAGATCACAGCCGCCGTAAGGGCCACCCCGGCCCGAAGCCTCCTAAGCCCAACTTCCACCCGCCCTAGTAAGGTGAAGGTGGAGGTAACAGACACACGGCGGGATAAGAGGGTGTGTGACCTGCCGGAGAAAATTTTTACCGGCTCGGAGTGAGTTATGAGGTTGTGGTGGGAGGGGAATAGATGGAAGATGTGTATTAGGAGGGCGGTGCGCCTGCTGGTCAGCAGAAATGTAGTAACGCTTCACAGCATGGCCTTGAATTCAGTGTACCTTGACGCGAGTAGCTGTTTTACTATTCATAGTGTGTATCGTCTCACAGATTTGCATCGCCTTGTAAACCTTCTTGAGTTCTTGAATAGCCGCTAAAGAATCAGTGAAGATAGATACTGTCACGGTGCCACGAAAGGGACAAAGGAGACGAAGAAGACAAGACAGAAAGAGACGACGTAGTGGGGACTAGTGTGGCGTTCCGCTTTACTGGTTGTACCGACCCTATATTCTGCAGAGTAAGCTAGGTCCCATTTAACCTTATATCGTTGTCCGGTTCATTTTTGGTGGAGGAGCTGGGTATTGCACAAGACGGAACTCCGCAGCGGGCTTGTCCTCGGCCGTCCTACTATGCTGACAGAGGACCAGGCCACTGGCATAAGCACGGCTTCAGCAACCGGTGCACCCAGGCCATCAGCATCCGCGACAGCGCAACCGTCAGTCGTCTTGACTCGAGAAGCGTTTGATGGGGGGCTAGTTGGTAAGACATTTAGGAAAATTATAACTGCGCTAAAACGAGACACGACAAAGAAGTGGACAGGACGAACGCAGACTAACAACTGGTTTTAGTAGTAGGGTGGTGTACTTTTCCAATAAACCAGTTGTTAGTCTGCGATCGTCCTGTCCACTTCTTTCTCGTGTGTCGTTTTAGCGCAGTTATAATTTTCCTTAAAGTCGTCTTGACGCATCCGCGCGATCTAGTTTTTTGATCGTAGGCAGATTTGATGTGGCATTTTGCGCAGCGTCGTGGATGGCTTCAAGTTCCATTACTAGAGCGCTGGCTTCTATATATAAATAACGCTGGTGGCCGCTGATGAAATTATACGTAGTACTGAGGAATGATGTCCTCCCGCCGTCTGTAGGATAGCAGCATCCGTATAAACTTTGCAGTTGTTAGCACATGATGTATCGATGATATTGTGTTCGTCAATAATGCGTGTTGTATCGCTGCGTCGTAACTTTGTTGGCTTATTATTTGTGATGCTGGTGCATTCCCAGGGAGATAGATATAGTTTATTTGAAGGAAGGCAGAGAGGTCGGCCTGAGCTAGCATGCTCTAGCCTGCTACTCTGCAGAGGGGGAGGGGGCAGCGGGGACATAAAGGCTGGATGAGGGGTGATGATGACATAGAAGGATGTACAACGGTAAGGGCAAGTTCAGCATCCTCATGGCTATGAACAAAGTCCAAAAAGGTCCTTCAAAAGTGGCATCTACCTTCCAGAGCATGGACGGAGTCACGAATACAATTGAAAGTTCACAAAAACTCGCCGCGAAGAAGCTTGTGTATGGGCTTCTCCTGCGTGAGCAGCACAGGTGCCAAGCAAGGTAATTAAATTATGTAAAGAGCAGCGATCAGCTGCTCCAGTACGGCAAGGACATGCACGGCGCTTTTAGCGGCCGGAGTCTGGAGACCACAGAGAATCACGCGCATTGATTCTAGCAGGCATTTCAGCATTTTTTCAACGCTTTCTTTGTCATTCTTTTCAGCTCCTTACTTGCCTATAGGGTCATCGGCTTTACTAGCCCTAGAATCCACTTCTTGACGTAGAGGAACACTACGGCATGGTATCGTGCCTGTGGATCTACTGGGTAGCGAAGGCCACTCCGTGTCTGTGCCACCCAGGGGCGAGGAATGTGCGCCCTGTGCCCTCGGAGATCCTGAATTTGCTGTAGGCGCGGTTACCGTCCTCGATGCCGGCACAGGCAGAGGTTGTCGAGGCCCCTGCGCCCCACAATCCGGTTCTCCTGAAGTCATTGGATGGCGCTGCTTACGTGAGCGTTGTCTGTCTCGGCGAACAGATTGAGCAGCCTGTCTATGGGAAGACTTGTTTTTTGCCATTTTCCGGAGAATACGAACTTCCTGCTGCATCTTTGGGCAATCCTTCGACGTTGCTTCGTGAGAGCCAGGACAGTTGGGACATTTCAATGAAGGTGCATCACAGTCGGCGGTATTATGCTGCCCACCGCAACGCTGGCAGGTCACTTGATTTCTGCACACAGCGCTTACGTGACCAATTTTGAGACATTTCCAGCACTGCAGAGGCCTCGGGACGAATGGTCGGACGTGGTGTATCACGTACCCCACTTTGACAGTCATTGGCAACGTTGACGAAGCAAATACTAGTTTGATACACCGGGAGTTCCCCAAGCGGTGAATCTCAAGAATCTGCACCGATGAACTCAGTAAATTCCTGAGGTCAACATTCTTGATGTCAAGGTCGACATCAGAAATTACACCAGTCGTTGACTCCTTCCCGTAAGTAAAAAAGGAACGGACGGGAATTCCGCTTAATGTTGGAATAGTCTTTAACTTCTCTATTATAGTTGAACTCTTGGCATCTACCGTCAGGATGTTTTTTCGAGAGTTGATCCGGATTTCGTTGACTTGACCAGGGGCCACACTTTCAAAATATTCATATAAAAACTGCCTACTTAAGGAGTTCAGGTTGTGTGACCCCGTAAGCGGCACGTAAGAGACCATGAAAGACTGCTGCTCCCTCTCGTTAGATGAAGTCTGCTCACTTGACATCTGGCGCATCCTCTTCTTCATACGACGGCCCATGACTACGGCGTATTCGTTGTCGGAGTCCATGGCTTCGGGCGTTGAGCTCTCCCAGGAATGGAGCTGGTCCGAGCTGCCAAAGTCACGTCGCCTAAACATGAGCGATGAAGTAGACGGCTGACCTTGTTCAGATGGTCGTGCGAGCGTCTTCCTGCTCATTCTTGATGAGAATACGTTGACGAAACTGGCAGAACCGTAAAAGACTGCATAATAGCGAGAGGCCCAGAGCACCGGTGTGCCCTGAACACTTCTTTCTCTTCCTCTCCCATCATCCCATTCCCAGGGAGGAATTTGATAGGGCTTATTGTTAATCCGATAGCCGCGTTGAAAATGAGCATGGAACGCAGCGGCAGCTGGAACATGTAGCTTTTTTGATTTCACCTGCTTCACACGTTGCGAAATTAGCTCTTCAATTGTGCTGAGCTGGAAATGTTCCTGTAAGGTTGGTATTGGAGTGGTGCCACGTAGTGCTGTGATTGTGCGCATAGCATCGCGGTTGTATGCAACTGTGCCAACTGTGTCAAAGTCAGCCGTTTAAATTGTGCCTGATATAAAATTTGTGGCTGCAAGACTGCACGTACCAGCTGTTGAGCTACGTCAGTACGCGCTCCAGCTGCTTTTGTTGCCATGCGACAAATAAGGAGAAGTGTTTTTGTCGAGCTCTCATTTTACGCAACCAGTGGGCACCACTGCCGGCGCGGTGCACACTGGCGGACCTCAGAAGCCTCAGGAAATGTCACTCCCTGAGGCGCTGCGCGATCCTTGTGCGTCCTGCCTGGTTGGACACCACAGCATAGCTTTATTTTTGGGCGGAAATGTCAAACCCTGCTTCCCGAGCGCAGTTGCGCAGAACATCAATGGCTGCTTGAAGGTGTTAAATTTGTCTAGAGACGACTCGTTCGGCTGCAAATGCTTCGACAGGAGGCAACCTTATCCCGTTCACCATCGTACATGTTTCACACAGCCGACACTGCACTTATCTGTAGAGCACAAGCATGTTATTTTCCTACGAACCACATTATGTCCTATACACAAAACCTTCGCATAAGTCCCCGCTAGCACCACTGCACGATGTGTCTGAACACTGAACAACCTAAAGAACATAATTTCAACCATCCCGATCTGACCTGACCCCAGGTACGAATGAATCACTCATTAAAAGCATGCGGCGAGCCATGTGGAGCCTTCTGGTACGGCATGCACAAAAGGATTACTCCTGGTCCTGGACGACTAGACGATTATGTGAACTGCAGACCTGGTGCAAAATAAATTTCTATCTCTCTATCTAGCTATACCAGTTTTGGTTCCTTCATTATAAATATTCATCCAATTCAGCCGATATATTGCAAATTTTATTTTTAAAGATATTGCTATTTTTTCTGACCCGGAGGAACCAAGAAGTCGCCAGAATATTAGCTAACACAGACTTCTTTTTCGTTTTTACGTGGGTGCACTTAGGCAACGTTCATCAGTTTAGGTAAATCAAAAAAGAAAACTCAGGTTGACAATCCCAAGATATTGCCCTATAAATGTCGACTGCCAAATACAGGTATAAAAAATGTCGCGGGCTTTTTTATTCGGTTCTTCAGTTTCTTCACGCTGGAGTGGCTCTGCTAATATATTCGAGTGCTTTGTCTGAAGCACGTTTTCCTGCAATTTGACATTTAAATAATATTGATCAAAGTACTGAAGAAGGCCATCAATAATACTATGAGCACAATGGAAATGCTACTGTACCCGTGCAGGCGATATTTCTTGTTAGTGGTGGAAACCAAAACAAAGCAAAACCGCTTTCTTAAAGTTTTGGAAGTTGGGCGCTTCATTTGGCGGCTGTGACATGCACAGAATTTAGGGTTTCAACAATGCTGGTAAGCCCCACGTTGCTTAAGAAGCAAGGGCAACAGCCGCCAAACTTAACCCTAACCATAGTCCCTTAATAGCTTGACGGACCATGCCCTAACGTACAAAATGAAAGCCTGGTTAAAAAATTCACCGTCGACTACGATACTCCCTAATGGGAAACTTGAGCGCAGCTCTATACGTGTTTTCACGTCGCTATACGTATATTGATGGGCGCGGACAATCTGTCTCGTGCGGCACGTTGCCAACGCAGTGAAGTGTGGCGGACGCGATTGCATCGCTAATCTGGAGATCGCTAGAGCCACCGGGTATAGGTGACGCGTGGGCGCGATTCACAGCAGGCGTTGCCGACGGAACTCCCAGACAATGCGTGCCACTCTGGCGCCATTTCGTAGCCGTCGTCGCACGCGCTACGCTTTTCTTCTCACGCGTTCGCCATACCCTCTTCCGCTTTCAGCCTCGTGGTAACATTGCACATTGCTCTCCGCTTGCCTCCTCGCCCCTCTTCGCTCTCGCTGCTTTTTTCATCTCCCGCTGCACTCCGTGTTCTCTCTCACCTTTCGCTGTGCTCGACGACGCTGTCACTCGCCGCTATAACGGGCGCCTAAGAGCTGCGCTCTAAGAAGTTTAGAAGGGTTAGGGCAACCAGTCCACTGCTCGTTTTCAGAAGGCGAGTGGGCAAAGTAGCGGTTTGCACGACCCTGCGCAAAGAGGGCCCTTCCACCACCGAAGAAGGAAATTACCAGACGTTTACCGTGCGTTAAGTTTCGATTCAAAGGCTGCCATATGCAAAAAAAGGAAAAACCAGACAACTGGACAAACAGTGACGAGGATAAGAAACTCGAATTTCGGAGCCGGTTGCTTCAACTAGACTTAAACATAGAGAAGCCAAAACTCCATTGCTTTCTCCTGCTAGTTGAAGGGCAATATTACATTATATTCGTAACTAGTCTTGCATGCTGTATCAAGGAGGAGAATCACTCCCGCTTCGGACTGCGCTTAGTGCTGAGTATGCACTATGCGCAATCTGATTTTCTTCTGGCGCACAGTTTCCTTGATGACGCTCAAGGATCTGAAACTACGCTCTTAGAACAAAGGATGGACTAGAAACTTCTTCCCGAAAAAGAGAGCTTAGTCCTTTATACTGCTCAATTCGCAGAATTGCACAGCCACCGTAAAAAATATGCTGACTGTAACCAGAGGACACGTTCTCTGAAACCGACAGTCTGTTCTGGACATGTTGGTCGAGATCAAGTATGAAGCAGACAAAACAGACAGCGACGAATATCAAGACACTCTTCAAAATTTGATACCTTAGCACCTACACAGGATACCTTGTACACCTGCAATAACACTCCCGTGATGGGGTCAAAACTACAAGTTTTTAATAATTTCTTCATCGTGGTCGGCGTCTGCTTTGTCTTCATAAACGATCTCTATTAAGGGGTGCAAGAAATGTAAATGAAGACAAACATACGCGACTATTTTTGGTTTTTATGTTTCATCATGCTGTCATTTATTTTCGTATTGTATAACTTGCCGTAATTTGGAATTGCTGTTCAAGAACCTGTAACCGACTCCGCTCTGCAATGCTTTTAAATTTGAGGCTATGTGGGTTAAATGAATAAATAATATCTGCTGCGGCGGAAGCAGTTGTCAGAACTTTGTCTGCTCTTTGACTGTGCACATTGCACAAAACCTTACCGATTCTGCTTCTTAATACTTAAAGAAAGGCAGTGACGCAGGCTAGGGAGCGCATTACAGAAACAAAAAAAAAGGAAAACGTTAATTGACTGAGCACAAGGACCTGTGTTGTTCTTTCTTAAAGTTCACCGTACGAGTGGTGCTGCCCGCTCTGACTTCCTGATACTCATTATTCTAATGCCGCCTACTCTAGTTTGGCCCTAGCTTTTATAGTAAAGCGGGACGTCGTCTTTTTAGGAAATCTGTTATCATGTTCATTGTGTTCGGCATAATAGGCTTGTGATGCTTTCAGGCACCTTTACAGCCTTTTTAATTAATTATGGCATCTCTTTCCTTAAGGAAAGGCCATTCGACACTGCTGACACTTCCGTGCAAGTCGCTGCACTCCTAAGCCAATATCACCGTCAAGAGATATGACCATGTCAACTAAGAGAAAAACAATTAAGATTTTGTTACTACGCAGCATGCAGCGTACAACTCCTTGACGAGCGCAGAGTCTCTAAAGTTAGAAAAGTCAAAGGCTAGCTGGGGTTCTGCAACTACCCGAGAAATAAACCGCTTCACAGAACAGCACCGACCATCCCGAGGGCTAATTAATTCCTTGCCGCTTACGAGTTGGGCTGGCGGAACCGAATGACTGTCGGCGGTGGTCGTCTAATTCGCGTTTAAGGAGCCGGCTTCTTTCCTTATTAGGAAGAGGTCGCCCACGTGTTCGCTCCATCAACCTTTATTACACATTATATATTTTCTTCTCTCAGCAGACACTATGTATGCAGTGCTGATGGGCACAGGCACCATAAAAAAATCTGGGCCAAGGAAGTGTTAGCGCGTCACGCGCAGCCGTCCCGCAATTAGCAAAGTAGCGCTAATGAGTTCGCTGTGGGTCAACGACTGAACGAATCCATCGCTGACACAAAGCTTTCGCAGCGCTATAATTCGCTATCGTCTTGAAGCTGCAGCAAACACCCCTCAGAAGATATGTTAAATACTGCGGAAGTGCTAGCGTGTCCGAGCAACCAGTCGCTGGTTAATAAATTAGGTCACAAGATGGCAGATCGTTTTATTCACCAACTATATATCCTCGTCACCTGAGGCTCTGATGAAGTTAAGATTTGAACACTATCAAAGCCCATTTAAAACTATGACAGAGAAGATGAGAGCGGTGAACCTATGCGAACAATCGCATCCACGGTTTGCCCAACGTTACGTTGGTTTCGCATTTGGGAAATGTAAGCTGTATTGAGTGAAGTAACTGACTGCGAACGCGGGAGAGTTGTGCTGAGCATTGAGCCAGCGGCTGTACGCATGTATGCATATAGTGCGACTGACACTGGTGGGCTCCGGACCACCGTCCGTTGCACTTTGCTCCTCGAATAGTCAGGACGTGTGTCGAGTGAGTTGCCGAACACTTTGCAGTGTAGTGAACGAGGTTTCACTCATAAATCCAGGACCTCAAAAAGGTGTGACGTAATGCTAAGGCATTTCACTCGTATTTGCCGCTATATCACCATTGAATTTTCTGTGTTTGTGCGTGTGTGAGCGTCGCCAACTTCCGTAGTCCTTTTAAGTGTTCTGCGAACGTTCGGCTGGAGATCTAACTTCAAGTTTTGTTCAGGAATGTACTCCGTCTACCCCCGCGGTTACTGTCGGGACTAACTGCCTCAACCTTCATTGGCGCACAGTTATTTGACTGATGCATCGATGAAAAAACGCTTTAACTCCTAATTTAACCGATGAGTGCAATAAGCATCGATTATACAAGAAAAAATACAGCCCATAGTCTAGAATAAACGCTTGTGCGGTCTGCTGGTGGTCACTAGGTCGAAGTAATTAAGATCGCTTGCTCAGTCTTTCTCACGGTAACAACAAACAGTCTACTGCAGTGTCCAGAACACGCAACATTCATTATGCATTGTGGTGTGGGGAATTAGACTCAGGCTTGGACACACCGTTTGCATTGGGGACTGATAGTCGATCGTGTTACGTTCTCTGTACGATTGCGAGCACAAAATGATTCGAGTGCTTCATACAACACTTTGATTTGTGATTCATTCTTGGCGAAAACAGACCTTTGTGCGCACCATGGGTCTGTCTTGCGGCCCCCGCAATAGGTTCTGGCTGCCTTAAGGCGCAGTGTTCGTACATACTAATGACCGCGCGGAGCAGGTGCATATCGCTTCCCGTGAACCGGTTGTCATGGCTACTGCAGCTTTGTTTCGCCCAATTCTTCGTACCTTTTCGATCACACATGAGTTGTCCTGATTCTGAATATAGTAATAATGGCTCAGCGACAAGCTATTCGCGCCGCAGTTGGTCCTGAGCACATGAGCTATTGCGAATCATCGCATAAGTTATTCGTCTGGTGATTGCCCCATTCCAGTCATAGCGTTTGCAATGTCGAGGCCAGGTTCACTGTAGCTGTGACGTACAATAGGCTACAGGTTCATAAAGCGTCTTTATTTTTACTAGGTTATTATAACTGCGCATAATGGTGCACCCAAATTTCATTTGAGCATTTCTGTATGCGACGACATTAAATAAGTAATTACTCCAGCTCTCTGAGTCTCAGCTGCTATCGCAAACACGGAAATAAAATTATGCTAAAGCCAACTCAGTGTTGTAATCTAAATGAATCGAAGCTTCGTTTGGCTCTATAAAGAAAGTTCACTGCATACTTATCTGTAGCTTTTCTCAGTATGCTGTAAGAAAGCTTCAAGTGGTACACAACGGTTATATGCATGTGTCCAACGCTGCGGCTTACACATGCAATGCCAAGTTTTTTGAAGGCTTCAATGCACTCATTTTGTTGGCAAGCAGTGTGTGTGGGAGAGAGAGAAACGGGGTGCGAAAGGCCGGGAGGTTAACAGGAAAAAATTTTGGGGCCAAATTCACAAAGTTTTTCTTTTGTCAGCATCTTTGCTATTGGCACAACGCCTTCGCTAATAATATGTCCAGCATCACGATTGACTGAAATTTTCTCTTACGAAAAAGTTTTGCGTAAGAAGGTTTTGTGAATTCGCGCCCTGGTTTGCTACCTTGCACTGGGAGAAGCGCAAGGGGAAATTAAAGATAGAAAGAATAGTGGAGTTGGAGGAAAGATGTCTATAGATGCCTGGTGCCAGCACGTCAACACCAGCACAACCCATAGTTTGATATGAACGACGCGTATTTCGTCTGGTACGTTTCACGTTCAGCTTCGAGCGTCGCTTATAGTTCTTGCGAAATGTCCAACGCGGATCTGCTACAACACTTCACATTCGCTTCGAGCGTCTTTCCACACATGACTTAGATTTTGATACATATGATGCGTATCTTGCTCTATGCGATGCTCCTTCTGGGCTTCATTCTCTTCCTCTTTCAACGTGTGTCGGACTCTCCCCTCCCTCTTACTACTACTAGTCTTATACGCGACGAAACTGACAGCTATGCAGTGGCCGTAGAATCATACGCACAGAATACTTCAGTGTTACCCGGCGTCATGAACCCTATGCGACTACCACCCGAATGAAATACTCTCCCTCACCTGGAATTCCCTCTCCAAGCACACCGCCAACTTTGCTTTTTCAACGAAGTGTTATAGGCTAGGTTCCAGAAGACTGCGTCCGTGTACACCGCGTCCGTGAAGCAGACAACAATTTTGTGGCGTCTCGTTTGTGCGTCTCATTGACTGGTATATACCGAAATTGGCATGGAAGGGTACGCATTATGATTAACATGACTCATAGGTCGTCGTGACATCCGTAACATCACATGCTCGTCAGTTACGTCGCGATATAACGATGACGAAGTCATGTGTGGCGCATACCCGCATTGGATATGCGGGTATGGACCATGGACTAGAAAGAAAAAAGAAAGAACGAAGGAAGGAAGGAAATAAAGGGAGAGAAAGAAAGAAGGAAGTCACGTGTGGCTCATACCGACGTTGATATGTGGGTATGAGCCGCCGAGAGCAAGAGCGGGAGAGATATCGTCGGCGTCGCGCCAACGCCTCTGCAGAAGATCGGGCCCGCGATGCGGATCGCATCGCGGGTGGGATTGGCGCAGCAAACGCAATACTCGGCCATCGCGCTGGGCAAAAACAAGACGCCGGTGTTATTTCTCTTTGACGAATATGCCGAAGGCACTGAATATGGTCAGTAATAATAATGTATACATTCTCTATAGCAATATTCGCTACCGCAGATCCACCATAGCCACAGCTTCACTGACTTCCATCTTTCAGTAGTGGAAGGGCTCTGTTTGTATCCTCACCCATGCCTCTCTATACATTTAGAAAATCTACCGCTCTTATTAACGCTGTCACTAAGGTCATCAAGTGCCAAGAGAGTAAGCAAAAGAACTTTCTCTTTAAGGAAGCTTATGTGAGACAGAATTCAGCAAATATTGTAAATGCACCCAATATTGCGTTGAAAGTAGCGGCATTGAGCAGACAATACAGACCGAAATCGTTATGACCGTTGTTGCCACCATCTTCCCTGTATACTTCGAAGACATAACAGTGAAAAGCCCTATACAAACAGGTTCATAATTCAAATAAGGTACAATCATCGCTCGGTAAACTCTGACATTCATGTAGCGCACACCGGGCTTCATGTTCATTATAATCTTATCGCCTTTCGAAGTGGGTGCACAGAGTAGATCTGAGTTGGTTGTTGAAATAGCAAATAGATTTAGCGAGTTTTCTTTTCAATTTTCGCTTGTAAAAAAAAAAAAAAAATACGCCGGTCCCAGGCGCTGTAGGAATCAGTGTTCTGGGAAGCATTTTGCTGGCTTTCTATAGCATAGGGCCTGGTGCTGCCAAATATTGCCAGATGGTGCGACGTGTGACAGTAAGTGCCAGCGAGGTCCGTAGGCAAAATGTACCTTCAAGAAACACTAAGATTCAAAGTGAATGCGAGCAACAATTGACCAGCGGTCGAGATAAGCAAAAGCCTTTAGGGTATTGGTGGGAAAAAAAGCAGGAAGGGATGGAGCCGGGGACGTACAGACATAGGCAACTTTACAATATAGAGATAGATGTTTGATTGAATACGAAAAATGTAAAGTACATAAAACAAGACGGCATGACAATAAGCGGCCAATTTATGTGTCCAAACATACCAGTTTCACATCTAGTAATCAAGAAGAAGCTGATCTCTAAGAATCAAGAAGAATCGAGCTGATCTCTAAGGCGGTACATTGTCAAATATCGCCTTAAAGCGCTAGCTGACAATAAGTAAATCTGGGAGAAACTGGCGTGCTGTCACTTTAATACCTGAGTTGTTACGCAACATGACGCACGCGAAGGACCGTGGTAAGGCTGAATATATGTCCCAATAGCAAACCCTGTGACAGCTTCCTCGGAATTATAGAATTTCATCTCGAAGGCCATGATTTGTGTACTGCAAATGCTGGAAGAAACTGCGATAGGCGAAAGTACGTCATGGCACTGTGTTTTGGAAACCACCTATTATTTACGTGGTTCGTTCCTGGGCCTGTGTCCTAATGGACACTGAAACGCGCACTCGCGCTCCCTCTTTTTCAAGCAAATTGTTGCTGTACGTGGACGTCTGAAAGAGCAAGTTGGCATAAGAGAATGTGGATGCGTCTGAGGCCCCATGCGTAGCGTATATAGGGCGCCGGTTCACATCGGATATGGGATTTCTTGATTGAAGAGACCTGAAACGAGGCGACACAGGAACATTCCTAACGCAAATTGCCTGCATGAGGCAAATTGCCTGATCACCTCGGTATAATTTTATTGCGATAGCATTAGGTGAACACTCCCAGCGCATTTCTGCCGTCGCCGTCACCATAATCGTCGCCGTGAGGTTCCGTATAAAGTCCAATGACGATAAAATCGTCTCCGCGCACGGTATGCTGTATGTGCTAGCGAAAGCGCGCGTCCCTCGCGCGCTTTCGTGAACGCACGGCGGAGAGAAAACGTGAAGTCCTCCGTCTGCGAAAGGCCGTGGGGGGATCGGAAGGAGGGAGCGGAGGCGACGTTTAACTGCGGCACCAAATGCGTATCTTGCCACCGGGCGCAAGGGGAACTGGCGACTCACTCTCCTACGCGAAAGGAGGAAATCCGAAAGGCAGCGCGGGAGGGAGGGGGCGCGGCTTCTACTCTGCCAGCAACTGCGTACTTCTACTTTGCGCGGCTGCTGGCTTTATGCGCACCGTATCTTGAAAGCGATCTCCACGCGGCTCTTACCTTTGTATGCGCTTGCTTTCGCCGCTCTTTTTCCGTTAAGCGATAGAACGCACGAACCTCGCTCTCTGCTGCCGCCACGCTTGCTCACTCCAGCGCTTTGACAGTGGTCGTCTGCGGTCATCGAGTGTGATCTATTCATGTTTGCTTGGGCGCGCTGACACCATGCTGCTAATTGAGTTAGTAAGGGAATGTGTCCAAGTTTATGCAGCCGATAAAACTGCTATTCTTACTCCGTATAGCTCTACTAATTTGCTATCGCAATTGATGCTTCGCCTTTTGGGCAAGACTGTGACTTTTTAAAGAAATTATGTGCACGAAGGTCATAGAGAGAACCGGATAGTTGTCGGTACATTTGCACTTTCGCGTCACGGTGGGTGGACACAAAGACAGCTGCTACGGGCGGATA